>NW_025886206.1:16084-46319 GCF_002878395.1 Capsicum annuum
ATTTTGGAGGATAAATGAGAGAAAAATGATCTTCTCTCCTCTACTTGCATATATATATAAAACAAAAATTGGTTGAAAAGACCAAAATGCCCTTTTAAAAAGAGTTGAAAATTGTTGATCTGAGTCTATGACGGTCGAATTGATGGTCCATCGAAGTAACTGACGGTCCACCAGATCGTCTGTCACTCTAGTGCCAAAACTGGGACATTCTATCTCGATGTGATGGTCGAAGTGACAAGATCCGTCAGGAAAATGACGGGCCACCAGACCATTCATCACTCGGGGGCCAGAAATGGAACATTCTGCCTCGATTTGATGGTCCTCTTGATGGTCCGTCAAATTTTTGGTGGCCCACCATTTTTGCTATCACACGATGGCCAGAAAAAGGGGTTACTTCCATGGCTTGACGGGACAATTGACAGTCCACCAAGGACTTGGCGGTCCTTCAGGTCTACCGTCAGGCCTGGGCGATTCCGACATCGCTTAGTAAAATGGCCATAACTTCCTCGTTCGATGTCGGATTTCAATGAAATTGGTATCGATGGAAAGATTATTCAATGCTCTACATGAAAAAAGTATAAATTAGATAAATACAACACAATATAAACATCAATCACTTTGGAAGCCACGCTTATCCAATCAAAAGACAGATTTAGGCTTAAGAAATGATCGAGGTATTACAATATCTCCCCCTTGGAAACATTCATCCTTGAATGTTTCCAAATAGGTTAAGAACAAGAGAAAAATGAGGTCGCATGGAATGACCCACTAGAAAGTCTTACTTTACTCTAAACTTTTGAGTAGTGCACAGAATACAGAGTTGCCATATAGCTGAATGCACAATTGAATCGAGGAAGAATAGTACCTTCGGCTTGATTTGAACTCGTGGAGAAGATATGAGGGTAACTGGCTTGCATATCTGCTTTTGCTTCCCAAGTAGCACCCTCAACTGATTGATTTTGCCATAAAACTTTAACCAAGGGAACTTCTTTGTTCCTAAGTCTTCGAACTTGATAATCTAGGATCTCGACTGGAACTTCATCATAAGAAAATCTATCTCGAAAATCGAAGCTCTCTAATGGATTAACAACAACAGAATCACCAATGTGTTATTTGAGCATAGAAACATGAAATACAGGATGGACAGCAAATAACTCTGCAGGCAACTCAATCTCATAAGTTGCTTTCCCAACACGATTCAAAACTCTATAAAGGCCTATATATCAGGGACTAAGCTTCTCTTTCTTTCGAAATCTTTTCACCCCTTCATGGGTGAAATTTTCAAATACACCAAATCATTAATTTCAAACTCAAGGGATCATCTTTTTACATCTGCATACAACTTCTGACGACTCTAGGCTATCTTCAACCTCTCTAAAATCAACTTAACTTTATCCATAGCCTCAAACACAATATCAGGTCCAATCTCAGTAGCCTCTCCCACTTCAAACCAACCTATAGGCGATCTATATCTTCTCTCATACAAAGCTTCAAATGAAGCCATTCTAATAATAGCATGAAAACTATTATTGTAAGCAAATTCAATCAACGACAACAGTTCATCCCAACTTCCTTTGAAATCAAGAACACATGCCCTTAACATATCCTCCAAAGACTGGATAGTCCTCTCAGCCTGACCGTCTATCAATGGATGAAAAGTGGAGCTAATATGAACTTGGGTGCCAAGACCCTTCTAGAAGGCTCTCTAAAACTGAGAAGTAAATTGAGTACCTCTATCGAAGATGATAGATAATGGAGCTCCATGCAACCTGACTAAGTCTCAAAAGTATAGCTGAGCATAGTCCTCAGCGGTGAAAGATGTATCTACTGGAAGAAAATATGCTAACTTAGTCAACCTGCTTAGAACGACCCAAATCAAATCAAGATGACGTCGAGAAGGAGGTAAACCAATCACAAAATCCATATTCACTTTCTCCCACTTCCAAGTAGGTATACTGAATTCTTGTATCATTCCACCAGGTCTTTGATGTTCTATTTTAACCTGTTGGAAAGTTGAACACTTCTCTACAAAATTTGCTATATCCTTTTTTATACCATTCCACCAATAAATTTCCCGTAAATCGCGGTACATTTTGGTAGCACTGGGATGAATAGAATATCTCGCACCATGTGCTTCGGCCAAAATTCCCTGCCTCGAATCATCAGCATTTGGAACACAAAGTCTACCTTGAAACCTCAACACACCATCTTCACCTTAACTGAATCCTTCAGTCGGACCAAACTAGGATCCTATCCTGCTTCTCCTTTACCTCCAAGACCAAAGAGGACTCGGAACTACTCTGCACTAACATACTCCCTTCAGTGTAATCAAGCAATCTAACACCCAATCTAGCCAAAAATGCACATCATGAGCCAATTCTTTTTTTACCATTCTCTACATGAGCTATACTACCCATAGACAACCTGCTAAGGTCATCTGCCATAAGATTGGCCTTGCTCGGGTGATACATCACACTCATATCGTAGTCTTTTAGCAACTCTCACCATCTTCTTTGTCTAAGGTTCAACACCCTCTAACTAAACACATACTACAGGATTTTGTGATCAGTAAACACATCAACATAAACACCATACAAATAATGTCTCCAAATTATCAAAGCAAAAACTACAGCTGCTAATTCAAGATCATACATTGGGTAATTCTTCTCATGAGGCTTTAACTGTCTAGAGGAATAAGCTATAACTTTACCCCTCTGCATCAACACACAACCCAAACCAACTCTAGAAGCATCGCAGTACACCACAAGACTATCAGTACCATCAGGTAAAGCTAAGAATAGGGATGAAGTGAGTCGAGTCTTCAACTCTTGAAAACTCTTCTCATAGGCATCTGTCCACTGGAACTTAACTTTCTTTTAGGTCAACCGGGTTATGGGAGATGCGATAGAAGAGAAGCCCTCATAAAAATGACTGTAGTAACTAGATAGACCCAAGAAACTCCTAATATCAAACGGAGAGGTAGGTCTAGGCCAATTCTTTACAGGTTGTGTCTTTTGAGGATAAAATCTAATACCTTTGGAAGAAACAATGTGACCCAAAAAATCAACTGACCTTAACTAAAATTCACACTTGCTAAATTTAGCAAATAATTGATGAGCTCTAAGGGTGTTCAACACGATTCAAAGATGATCTGCATGGTCATCCTCACTTTAGGAATATACAAGAATATCATCTATGAACACAATAACAAACAAATCCAGATACCCTTTGAATACTCGGTTCATAAGATCCATGAAAGACACTGGAGCATTGGTTAGCCCATAGGACCTGACAAGAAACTCAAAATGACCATAGCCAGTTTGGAAAGCTAACTTTGGAATATCACAGTCTCTCACTTTAAGCTGATAATAGCTGGATCTAAGGTCTATCTTTAAGAAATAAATTGTACCCTGTAGCTGATCAAATAAATTATCGATTTTAGGAAGAGGGTACTTGTTCTTAATATTCACCTTATTGAGATGACGGTAGCCAATGCACATATGTAATGTACCATCTTTCTTCCGCACCAATAGAATAGGTGTACCCCATGGGGAAACACTGGGTCTGATAAAGCCTTTTTATAAGAGATCTTTGAGATGATCCTTGAACTCTTTAAGTTCTTCGAGAGCCATACGGTATGGAGGGATGGAAATAGGCTGAGAGATGGGAAGGAGATCAATCCTGAATTCTATTTCTCTATCAGGTGGGACCCTTGGAAAGTCTTCCAGGAAAACATCAGGAAACACATTAACAATGGTAACTGACTGAATAGTTGGAGTCTAAGACTTGGTGTCTTTAACTCGAACCAAATGAAAGATAAAACCCTTGGAAATCAACTTTCTAGCTTTGAGGTAGGATATGAAATGGCTCTTCAGAGTTACAGAACTCCCGGACCACTCAAACATGGGCTCATTAGGAAACTGAAACTTAATCTCTTGGGTACAACAATCTAAAGACGCATAGCATGAGTGAAGCCAATCTATACCCAAAATGACGTCAAAATCAACCATATCCAGCTCAATTAAATCAGCACATATGACTCGATAAAGGATAATAATAGGACACTTCTTATACACTCGCTTAGCAATAACAGACTCTCCTACTGGGGTAGAAACCAAAATAGGCTTAGGAATCTGATCAGGGTCCATCTCAAAATTTATAGCAACCTAAGGTGTCACATAAGAGAAACTCGAACCGGGGTCCATCAATATATGCACATCAAAATGAAAGAAATGGATCATACCAGTGACAACATCTCAAGAATCCACCTACTCCTAGAGAGGTGGTATAGCATCGAAGCAATTCTGGCACGAACCGCCAACAGTACTAAAAGAGGCACCCTGAGTAGGAACTGGGTAGACTACGGGAGAGGGGGCACTGGTAACCCGACTCTATGAGCATCTCAAATCCCTTGTCTAGCATACAAAAAATCTCTAAATTGGTGGACCAACTTGCCACAACCAAAGCAAACTCTCTGATCAACAAAACACTCGCCAAAATGATCTCTACCACACTTGGCACATAAAGGAGGACGAGGTCTGTTACTTACACTTTCCTGAGACTTGGACGGGATAGGCTTGTTCCCCTACTCCTGCTTACTTCTAGGTGCAGGAGCACTAACTGAGGAAGGCGCGGACATAAGCGAACATCTCTAGCATTGAGGGCAGTCCCCTCCATACAATCTGGACTGACCAAATCACGGTTGTTCTGATCTAGCTCTTTTATTCCCTCTTACTCTCTCCCTTTCTTTTACCTTATCAACTTTAATCTATTGGGCATGTATCATCAACCGAGAAAGGTCCATCTCCCTATTAAGCATAGCAGATTTACACTCTTTCATAATATAACTCAACACACCGGTCACGAACTTACTCATGATGGTCCTGGAGTCAGCCATCATACTAGGTGCATATTTGGACAACTGATTGAATCTAAGGCAGTACTCCTTAACAGTCATGGAGCCTTGTCTCAAATTCATGAATTCCTCTATCTTTGCTTCCCTCATCTAAAGAGGAAAGAATCTGTCCAAGAATGCTTTCTGGAATAATTTCTAAGTCATGGGAGAGATATCCTTCCCTCTACTTTCCCTCCATATTTCCACCCATTCATATGCAACATCTTTCATTCGATAGGTAGCCAATTCAACACTCTCCTCCTCAGTCACGTGTATAATCTGGGTGATCTTTCTCACTTCATCCAAGTACATCTGTGGGTCTTCACCTACCTTTGACCAATAGAACTTAGGAGGATTCATCCACATAAAGTCACGAACCTGAGCTGCAACAAAATTCGTCTTTTCCGGAGGCGGAACAGCAGTCTGGGTTTTAGCTTGAGTATTGGCGGTAACTGCCTAAGCTACTGCCTGAAAAATTACCAGGAATTCTGCATGTGACATATGCTTGTTCAGAGGATCAACGGGTTGGGGTTGCTCATTGTTTATATGAGCTTAAGAGAAGGCATTTTTTGTCATAAGAGAGCATGAATCAATAGTAGAGAGAAACAGTCGTAGGCACGACAGAATTTTGAAAAAAAGAGATGACTTTTCTTAAAACATCCAGTAGCCTCTTGCTTATAGATGTGGCGCACTACACAACGATGATCAAGACTCTACGTAACATGGCTTGTTAGACTCCCTAGGACTCTTTAAACCTTAGGCGCTCTGATACGAAGCTTGTAACACCCCAAGATCCTATCTCGAGATGTTACATGGTGTTTAAGGCCACAGGCGGCCTCAAGCTAACCCTCTAAACCTGCCATCGCTTCTAGAACTCACTTTGACAATAGTCGTGCTAATATGAGAGAAAATGACGTATCATAAACATATTGGAATAAGATAAGAAACTAGCCTGTACAATCCAAAATATTGAAATTCTGTACATACCACCCTTTTAGTCAGACAAAGCCTCTATACATCAAAATCAAAGAGCCATTGGGACAAACCCCCAACTGACTCAAATAGTACTAAAATCTATAAGAACAAAATTGTATCACAAAATATAAACATGGTCCTCAAACCATGAGGACTCACCACTGAGCAGATGAGAAGAGGCGCCTGAATATCGCTAACGCGACTGAGTACCTGAACCTATATTATGATAAAATGTAGCCCATAGGAAAATATGTGGGACAGTACTTTGGAATGTAATAAGTATGTGGGGTTGCATGTAACAATGTAAATATCATCATCAATTTCATAAAAATATGCTTATGTACAATGATGGCTCACTTGGCTTGAGTTAGATTGAAACATACTTTTCAAAATCTCATCGTAAATAAATCATATGATAAAAACCTCATAAATCATCATAAACAACTCAACTCTTCTACTCATGACTCGGAGTGACTCTGTAATTTAAGAAACTCGACTCTTATGGACATGGGAGGTTCTTATAACCGACATAAACCATGTGAGCTTCATGGATTCCAATATTTTTCCCTCCTAAGGAGAGAACCCCACATTGGCGGGAGCGTCGTACTCTTGCCAGGGATACAACCTAAATTTAGTGATCACAATGTCATACTCGGCCTCCGGCCCACATTTATCAACATCAATCCTACGGTGGCATGTAGTTTAGGGGAAAATACCATATTTCCCGCTTGGTGCTAAATGCTACTCCCGGACAAAAGCTCAGAACGCATTAGAAAATCTACCACAAATATCACAAGGGTCTATCATGAAGACCAAATCAAATCTCTTTCTCATTTATCAAATTATAATCAATTTGTGGATTCCTAACTCGACTCAAATCAAATCAATCTTTCTCAATATCAAAAGGCATCAGTTGATTAATTCATGGCAACATCAATAACTTTGAGGAAATGTCAAGACTAATTGTAACAACTCAATTCTCATGAATTAAAATACTCAATAATCTAATTTGTCATAAGGAAGATCATAGCTTGACACATATCTTGAAAGCACTTGAAATACCAACTAATGGTAGAAACTTGAAATTCACAATATTAAATATCAAGTCATAACTTAGAAATAGTAAAATAATCATTATAACAAAGATTGAACAATTTATATTCTCATAATATCATGATGAAGTAATTTGGGTATAAACCTACTTTCAAAATCATAAAAATCCATAATAAAAATCAAAGCTTTGAGTACAAGAACGAAAGAATTGCTCTTGTTCAGAACTCCACATACCTTGGATTATGATTTTTTAAGATGAACAAGCTTGATTGGAAACTCTTCTTTACACTTTTGAGATAAGTTTCTTGATACCTTTGGGTTGGAGAACTTAATTCCTGAACAACTTGGTGAAATCTTTGGAAGATTTTTGAATTTCTTGGAGATGATTTGATGTAGGATTTTAGAAGAAACCCTAGTTTCTAGAGAATTTTGGAGGAGAAATGAGAGAAAAATGATCTTCTCTCCTCTACTTGGATATATATATAAACCAAAATGGATGGAAAAGACCAAAATTCCCTTTTAAAAAGAGTTGAAAATTACTGATCGGGGTCTGTAACGATCGAACTGACAGTCCGTCAGATCGTTCATCACTCGAGTGCCAAACCTGGGGCATTCTGTCTCGACGTGATGGTTGAAGTAACGATCCATCAGGAAACTGATGGTCCACTAGACCGTCCATCACTAGGGGGACAGAAATAGGACATTCTACCTCGACTTGGCAGTCCTCTTGACGGTCCGTCAAATTTTTGGCGGCCTACCATTTTGGCCGTCGCATGATGGCCAAAAAAATGGGTTACTTCCTCGACTTGACGGTACAATTGATGGTCCACCAAGAACTTGGCGGTACTTCAGGTCTACCATCAGGCCCGGGTAATTCCGATATCGTTTAGTAAACCGGCCATAACTTCCTCGTCCGATGTCGAATTTTGATGAAATTGATATTGATGGAAAGCTTATTCACTGCTCTACATGAAAAGAGTACAAATTATAGAAATAAAATATAATATAAATATAAATCACTTTGGAAGCCACCCCTATCCACTCAAAAGATAGATTTAGGCTTAAGGAACGATCAGGGTATTACATGCTTCTATTTTCATTTTCCAAACATGACCCTACGGCTATTTGAAAGTTATAAAACTCACTCGACATGTACTTTTGACCTCCCTAATCATGAATCAACATTAAAACTAATATTTTGGATTCAGGAAGGTCGATTAAAAATTTTTAAAGTCTAGGGGTCTTGAATATGACTATGTCCTAGACACTTGGTAAAGTTTTTAGGCCCTACACCCCTTATGCATGCAACTAAAAGCTGAACTGAGCTAATATTAGCATGGGTATTATAGTATGTGTAATCTTGTGAAGAACTAAAGGCTCACCTAGTAAGTATACTTACTTGAATAAATGGTTACATTATGGAATTTTTCCTAGTAAACTAATTGGTGGTCCTTACCTGGTAAAAATATGGGAAATAGTCCTCAAGGTTGTGACTTTCCTAATGAAAATAGACTTAGTATTGTATGATGATTAGCAAAGTTGACACGTGGCAAGTGATGTCGTTGTGGCTAAATTGATGAGTTATACAATTAGGATGCTAACTCGAAAATGGCTTTGTGATGGTTGGATAAATAATAGTGTTGGTAATTTGTAGCTTTTCCTTATTTGATGACTAGTATCTAAAAGACTTGCAAACTAGTGGCTCATGAAAATGGTGATTATCTTATATAGACTAAACATGGTGTTTGTTAATAATTTAGTGGCAAATTAACTATATAATTAAGCTGTGGTGATATTGGTTTTCTTGTGTTAATTGCGGTATTTATGATGATTGTAGACCTTAGTAGAAGGCAATGGCTGGAATGTGAACCCGCGGCCTTGGGTGTGTAGTTGTGTAGTTATGCCTTGATATATTGATGGATTGATCTTTTAGTGTACTCTCTGGTGATATGGGATGTCGTGACGAGTTCTTTGTTGTATTCTTTTGCATGTACTTACCGGAGGTATGGGATGTCATGATAAGCTCTTGTACTTTATATTCTAATGATGTTTGGTATGGTGATTATGGTAATTACATGATTCTTGTTGTATATATGTGGTTTTACTCATCCAAACAATTACTCATTTTGTATGTCGAATATGATATATGTTGATATGATAAGTTATGCTATTACCCCAGTAGATTAGTTATTATATACAGTAATATCTAAGAAGATTCAGGTTCGATCCAATACCTTGACTTTAAGTTATTATCTTACCTTTTTATATTATAATTTAGCTCAGTTGGCTGATGATGCCTACTGAGTACCCATATTTTTATACTCATACTATATTTTAGCACCTTTTTGGTGCAGACCTGAGTCCTAGTTGGAGTCAACTTTATGCTGTGTTGATCATCAGGAGATAGGGTGAGCTCTTGGAGTTTGAGTTTTCCACTTTCTCTTCTATTCTAACTTTGTCTTTTATATTCGAGACAATTGTATAAAACTATTTAAGCTTATCAGACTTCGAGTTGTAATTTCTGTTGTTGAATTTAGAGTTACTCTAGTACTTATACTATCAGGTCATGGGATTGGTATTCGAATAATATTTGTTTCATTTGTGGAATATTTTTTTTATTGTGTTCCTATAGGGTCCATGTTGGACGATTACACTAATGTAACCCATTGCATTAGCTCCAGGTTATAGTGTCGGCTTACCTATTGGTGGGTTGAGGTAGGTGCCATCATGACTCAGAAGTTGGGTCGTGAAAAGAATATTGTTAATAATCCAAATTTATTCATGGAATGTCTCAAGAATTTTCACTCTCTTTTGGGGACAAAGTAGATGTAAGTAACTTCTTTCTTTGTTTCGCTCTTTGGAGCTTTCACCTTTTTGATCTCTGATGAATGAAATATATAATGTTTAGGTTAAATATGTTGGATTCTTACCACTTTTTCAACATCTTTTGTAACATAAGGAATCTTTTAATTTTTATTCCCACGGAACATCTATATTTTTGTTTTATTGGTAAACTTCAACAAATTTAAGGTTATAACAGTATAGGTGTTGGTGTTGGGTTCGAAATCGAGAGGGTGTAATGCGGAAGCTAATAGTTTACTAATCATAGAGTAACAACTCAGACAACAAACAAAAACATACTAAAAACATATTATTGATATAGTTTGGTGAATTTGCATACACATTAAGAACTAAATCAAAAAGCATAAAAATAACTTGAAGAAAATCTCCCTCTAAACAAGAATCGTAAAACGACTACATTATGGATTTTATTGTGTTGTGAAATAAGAAGATCGATCCTCAATTTATAGATGTTCAAACATAATTTGCTGAGTGGAAACGTAATCATGAGAAAATCTGAATGAATATAATACTAATAAAGTTTACAACATGATAAATCTGAAGATCGAACTTGAATTACATATCATGATTCTGACTGACTATCTATTAAGACTCTACTATAGTGATTGTAGGTGGCTGGGACATGCCTCCGACTACCACAAATCAATACTTAATAATAATAACAATACTATATATGAACTACAACTGACTGGAGTTCCCGATATAAAAGAACTCAATACTTGTTGGCTGAAAGTTGAGAATTGTCTGACCCCGGTGTATGGACTACATCTGGTACCTACATCTTGAAAGAATGTACCCACAAACGCATATATGTGGTTAGTACTTTGAAATATAATGAGTGTATGGGGACATTCACTAAATCATGGAAATATTTAAAACATGCTTTACAGTTGAGGACATAAGCTATTTACTAAAATGTTCATTTATAACATGGCTATGCATAAAAGTTGTAAGAAATAGTGAAATCTATAAATCATAAGCTGAAAATAATTTCATAAGCTGAGATGCGGTAGTAATATGAATACTATATTTAAATCTCATGTAAAGTTGGATATGCTGTAAAGCTATACAGAGGATCATATGTGAGTACTGAAAATGAAAACATGAACATGTAAGACGAATGCAAGACAAGGCATAAATGTGTTCTGATATAATTTATAAAACTGAATAGCTGATAAACCGAATAACTGAATAACTAAAATATGTTCACTTGGTTATGCAAACCTGAAATGATATATTCTGAATACTAAATTGAATTAAAACTGTGGAAGCTATCATGTAATTGACATGCCCAATCTGAGCAATCAGGGTCCAACCTGTAACCCCAATTGAAACGGTGTAAGTACCTTGCCACGGGTACTAACACTGGCTGTGTGGATCCACTAAAATAGTGTCCCAAATGACTAGAGAGTCAGTCCTAGACTGACAGGTGACCCCTGTGAAGGTTTCAATCTTAAACTGGCGGGTGACATTTCATAATCCTACGCTGGATACATAGTTTTTGAACTTAGGGACTGCTACTAAACTCGTGGCTTCTTTGGGTAACCATCTAGCTCTCTTAGAGCACGTTTTTAATCCTTTAAAACCATGATTCATTCTCATAAAAAGTTCATTTCTGATTTTGATAAGGGCATATCATAACAATGTATCGTCATACCTAGACTTGCAAGTTATTCATATCATAATACATCATATCCATAGCCCTTCTTATTCAAAAACACATTAATGACCAACAAAAGATTTATCAAATCACATGAGAGTTCTTATTTCAAAATCATATGAAACTTGTGCGAACCCACTCTCTTATCAAGACTTTAACACATAATGGCCAATTCTTTCATTAATCACATGCAGTTTCTTCATTAAAACACAAGACCTTTAGCGTAAGAAATACCCCTTTGAAAAAGTGCAAAAAAGATAATGCGCAATAGATAAAGAGGCATTCAAAACTCAAGAATCATCATCATCCATAAATCATCCCCATTAGTTGTCACACAAATAAATCTCATGATAAAAAAGGAGGACTTATAGTTCGTGCTCTCAAACCCATTTCACAATTCATAACATATTATGACCATAAATTTCATAATGAGAGGGGAATTTCATAAATCATGCTCTTAAATCACTTTTCAAAACTCATAACATATGAATATATGACTATAACTCAAGTTCATGAAAACTCCCCTATTAATTTCATAATTTCATAAAACGTGGATTCATGATGCATGTTCTTCAAATGATTTTCAAAACCCATTACATATACATAATTATATGTCTATAAAGCTTGTGAAAATGATAAACTTACCGCCCATGAGATTTAGGATAGTCCCACATACCTTTTGACAGAGAAAAATCAAAGAGAACGTAGAGAATTGGACCCTTGAAGCTTGAATTCCTCAAACCCTAGGTAGTTTCTCCTTTCTTTTTAAGGAATGATGATTAGGGATTTTCTGAGATAATATAACATATTTTAATACCCCATGTTCATCCATAAAGGATTGGAAATGATTTTTGAGAGTGAAAAGACCCCTTTGCCCTTTAAATAACTTAAAACAGAACATCTTTTGACACTTGGGAAAGGTCCTGCGACGCAGACAAAAAGAAAATCTTGGTGCATGGACAAAGCAAACCTAAGGCAGTGCATTTTGGCGATTCCTCCATGGAGCAGAGAAAACGCTGACCCTGGACAGTGTCTTACTGAAACACTCATAACTTTTGACTCCAAACTCGGAATCACAAACTGTCGGCGGTGTTGGAAAGAGGAATCGAAGTGATTAAATTTGATATATAACGGGACACATAACTTATTATATTCTATGAGTAATTGTTGTTGGAATTCAACCCAAGAAAAATCATATACCAAAAATTTGATATGTAGGAAAGTGCGAAACTTAACTTTGAGATAGGAGATTTTTAGGACTTCAATCCCTATCTGAAGATATTTACACCCTAAGAAAATCATTATTCTCACTTATTTATAACTATAAACCATAAACCATTGTATTCGGGTCTACATACTTGGAAAGACGGTTCAAACTCTAGCCTGAAAATGCGGGGTGTTACAGGTGGCCAATTTTTACATCAAACACATGCAATTATTTATTAAGAAATGATAACATTTTAGAATAATAATTACCTCTTTGAAAATCATGTAAAAAAAACATGCATAGTAAATCAAGAAGCATTTAAAACACAAAAATTATCATCATTCATAAAACAAATCCAACACTAGTCATACATAAATCTCATGATCAAAAAAGAAAACTCATAGTTCATTCTCTCAAATCCATTTCACAATTTATAACACGTTAAGACCATAGATTTTATAATGCGAGGAAAATTTCATAAATCATGCTCTTAAATCACTTTTCAAAACTCATAACATATGTACACATGACTACAACCCAAGTTTATTGAAAACCCCATATTAATTTCATAATTTCATCAAGCATGGATTCATGATGCATGCTCTTCAAACGGTTTCCAAAACACATTACATATATATACATATACATTTTCAAAACTTGTTAAAATATTAAACCTATGCCCGTGAGAATTAGGATAGTCCCACATACCTTGAAATTGAAGAGAACGTTGGGAAAATTGACCCTTGACGCTTAAAATCCTCAAACCCTAGGTGGTTTATCTTTTTTTGCTTAAGGAATAACGATTAGGAATTTAATGAGGTGAAATAATGTGTTTAAGACCTTATATTCGTCTATAAAGAGTTGGGAACGGTTATAGGATGTGAAAAGACCTCAACACCCTTAAAATATAGTAAAACAGAGCAACTTTTGACGCCCGGAAGGGGCTCTGCGATGCTACCCCATTGCAGACCACAAGGTCTGCGATGCGGACCAAAAGCGGAGCCATAGCAGACCTCCTTCGTGATCTCTCCACGGCGCGGAGCCTTTATGAAGTGTCCCCTTTGCGACTCCAACCCCTTTTCAACATCTAAAAGCACCCCCAACACGTTCCATCCTATTTTGACATGGTTTACCATCAATAGAGGGATCCTAAGGGCTCATTCTACGCATTATTCGACAGTTGAAAAGTACGGGGTGTTACACACTGTTAATGATCCAAATTTATTCATGGAATGTTTCAAGAATTTGTACCCTCTTTTGGGCATAAAATATATGTAAGAAACCTTTTTCTTGTTTCACTCCTTGGATCTTTCACCTTTCTGCTCTCAAGTGACTCGAATATATAATCTTAAGGTTACATATATTGGATGCTTACCACTTGAGTAACACCTTCTGTAACGTATGCAACATTTTTTTTATCCCACAGAGCATCGACTTTTGTTTTCTTGATAAACTCAAACCGATAAATCTAATGTTGTAGTGTTATAGGTGTTAGATGCATATCGCCTTAGCAACCCCTCTTATCACATAAGTAACTTTTTTCTAAAAAATGTCCCCCGAGCTTCCACCTTTCTATTGTTTTGATAAATCGAATCAATAACCTTAAACTGAGGTGTAGGGTGCGTGCACCTGAGTCACGTAAACAACCTTTAATTTTACTTTTGTGCCTTTTCTTTTTTCAAATTTATTCTTACATTCTTCCTCTTATAGACACGGTAGGCAATGGCTAGTTGAATTTTCACTTACAGAAGTTTAAAAACAAAACAAAAAAATAAATACAGAAAAATATCCAAGGTATAAAAGAAGTATATACAAATAATTATAATTTTTTTATATAGTATAGTTTTTCAATGAATTCAAATGAATCTATACCCACCTAGTTTCGCCAATAACATGGTAGATTCAATTATTGGTTGACCCTATATATTTTAAAAGTACTCACTTTATAAGGTTTGACTAAACTAATTAATGTGTATTGAGGTCTGGCTCTTGCATGGATCTCGCACATAAGGAAAACTTTATTACACCAAACTAATCCTTTTAATGCTTGTACTATAATGTTTGATATTTCTCTGTCTCTCTCTCTCTTTTCTTTTTGGTTTAATTAAGGGTTCAGTTGCTTGGTTGTTCTGTTATATTCTCTTATATATTAGGGTTGAGGTGTTTCCAAGCAGCAGGGACAATTGATGCCAAATTTAACTGTGGTTATTTCATGTCCATGAAAATGAGATCTTCTACAAAATTAGTTGCACAAAATTGCAATGCAGTTGTACCTTACAATTCACCACCTCACCACCATTCAGGGCGGAGGAACAGGAGGAGAAAAAATGGAGAACCTAATCGGCCTAAAGCTAATAGAAGTGGACACAACTTCTTTTTTGCAGAAAAACATTCCATGCTTAAATCCATTTATCCACATAAAGAGAGGGAATTCACAAAGATGATTGGAGAATCTTGGAACAATCTTTCTCCTAAGGAAAAAATGGTAAGCATGCTCAAAATGATCATTTAGTATTATGTATTATGAAGATTTATCATAAATTTAGAAAGATAAACTAATTATTGAGTAATATTGGACCGTGGCCTTTCACTGAGCGATTTGGATAGTAAAGATTCATAAGTCGGTCCATCTTGTTTGGGATGATCAAACTCTAGCAATAAAATAAAATTAGATTGTATAGTGACACTGAGCGAGTTTGATAATGATTGTTAGTCTATACATATCAAAACTATGGGGTGAAAGACAAGGAAAGGTACCAGAAGGAACTTAAGGAGTATAAAGAAAGAATGATGACCACATCAACTTCCTAGTAAAGGTGACCGACTGGCAGAAGAAAAAGAGAAGGAGATATAGTTTTGGCATCAACTTGAAAATTTTTGCATTGTAATGTAGTTCCAAAACTGTAGCTCATTCCTAGGATCAAAACTTTGTTATAACTTATGTAGGATAGTCCAAAACTATTTCCGAAGTAAAGTTGCTCAAAACATCTGTTTTCGTAGACTAATAATCTTGCTTATAGATGGTTTTGTTTCAAACTTCAGATTGATGATCACTTTAGAAACTCCACCATAACTAGAAAATATAGCCCCAAACAAAAATAAAATAAAACTCCTTATTAATACCCACCTTTTTAACTCGTTGAAGGGGATGGGGGTACTTATCATCCGAATTATCCCACTCGTCTAGCAAAAGATAATCTATTTTTGGCATGATGATGTATTTGAAGTGTCAAACATTAGCAAAATCCCACAACGTATATGTAAGCAACTTTTTCTTTTTTGTTTTGTTACCCAGAGCTTTCACCTTTTAGATCTCGGGAGAATCAAATATATAATGTTAGGGTTTAATATGTTGGATACTTACCACTTGAGTAACACCTTTTGTAACATAAGTAACCTTTTAATTTTTTTATCCCACGGAGCATCTGTTAGGGTTTTTGCATTAATTTTCTTATCAAATTTAAGTTTTACTTTTTTAGAAGGAAAATAAAAGTAATTTTCTTACCAAATTTAAGTTTTACTTTCTTAGAAGGAAAATAAAAGTAATATCATAAATACTTTTACTTTACCTAAAAGTTAAATATAATTTTTTTTCATATTTGTCATACCTCTTTCTTGAATGAAAGGTTTTGAAACTTTATAAATATAAGACCCCCTTCTCATATAATAGCACAATAGTATTCATAATGCAGTCATTAAAGAGTCTTTTCTAGGGGGAGATTTCTCCCAATAGGTTCAATGATTTTTTCGATATTAGGTTTTCATGTATAGGCCAATGGCCAAACCATATGATAATATTATGTTTTTGTAGTATTTTATATTGTGTCATTTGAATTATCACCACGATGATTTGAAAATTATAAGTTTTCGCATGACGCCCTTTCGATTTCGAACTCAACAAGTGGTATCATATCCTTTGGTTCAAAGATCCGATGTCTTCAGGTTGAAGACATGCTAAGATTTAAGTTGCAACCAACTTGGCGATGATGAAGATTTTCTTATCAAAAAGAAAAAAATCTACATGTGGAGATAATGGTCAATCATATTTTCAACAATCTTGATTTTACATATTTGAAAATAAAGCTTAGTTTTAACCCTGCAAAGAGCTTCAATATTTTTAACCCGAAAAGAGCTCATATACTTTTAACCCAAAAGCTCCATTTTTAAGCATGTCAAGCAGCAGTGATGAAGACTATGTGAAGAACAAAGATCAAAGATGTGAAGAAGGAGATCAAGTGAAGAAAATCAAGTAAAAAAGGGGAGATTTGTTAGGGTTTTTGCCCTGATTTTCTTACCAAATTTAAGTTTTACTTTTCTTAGAAGGAAACAAAAGTAATACCATAAATAATTTTACTTTTCCTAAAAGAAAAATATAAAACTTTTCCATATTTGACAAACCTCCTTCTTGAAGAAAAGATTTTGAAACTCTATAAATATAAGACCTCCTTCTCATACAATAGTATAATAGTCTCCACAATGTAGTCATTAGAAAGTCTTTTTAGGGGGAGATTTCTCCCAATAGGTTCAGTGATTTTTTTAATATTAGGTTTGCATATGTAGGCCAATGGCCGAACCATATAATAATATTATGGTTTATTAGTATTTTATATTGTGTCATTTGAATTATTACCCCGATGATTTGCAAAATATAAGATTCTGTATGACGTCATCTCGATTTCAAACCCAACAGCATCTACCTTTTATTTTCTTGGTAAACTCGAACCGAAAAATTTAAGGTTGTAAAGTTATAGGTGTTGGATGCGCATCACCTTAGCAAACCCTCTTATCACATAACTTTTTTCTAAAAAATCCTCTGAGCTTCCACATTTTTGTTATTTTGATAACTCGAACCTATAACCATAATATGAGGTGTAGGATGCTTGCACCTGAGTCACGTAAACAACCTTTAATTTTATTTTTATGCTTTTTCTTTTTTAATTTTACTAGATTAGGGTACGTGCGATGCATGTGAAATTTAACTCATCGTCACAAAGGCATTATTCTTAACATAATGTAAAATAAAATTCTGAATTAGACTAGTTAAAAATCCCAACTATATCTTCTTTGCAAATATTAAAGCATCTTTGATACTTCACGGATCATTTTCATTAAAAGCTTTTACAATAAAAATATCAAAATTTTATTTTATTTTTCCTTTAATTATTATTTACATGGCCTCATCATCACTCTCTTCCTTCTTTTTTATCTTTCTGAAATTGAGAGATTGAGAACAAAAAAAGGAACTGTGAGAAATTCAGTCTTAGTTTAACAAAGCAAAAAAAAAAAAAAAAAAAGGTAATATTTATGGACAACGAAATCATGCATGACTATTTTTTTCAATTTTTATAGGAATTGAATCGTAAAACTGAAAATTATTTTTTCATAATAGAAGGGGAAATAATCATTTTATAAGCATCATTGTTGGAGTTTAAACATAAATTATACAAGATTTATAACGAAAACCAATAATCATAGTTAACTTGATTAGATTTTGGTAAAAGTCGATCCTAAGAAAAGGAAGTGCAGAATTTATTATATACATATCATGGATAATAAATGTGGAACAGAAATAAATATCTAAGTACCTTTTTCTTGTGATCCACGACAGATATAGTTGTGACATTGATCTCTAAACAATAAAAACAATATGTTAAACATAATAATATAACATAATAATTTGTAACAAATTAATAATAACATAAGCGATAACATTTTTTTATTTCCAACAACAATAAAGATAAATTTAGTGTATTCCCATAAAGTGGGTTTGGGAAGGATAAAGTGTAAAAAACTCATGCCTCAAATGAAAGAGAGGTTATTTTTGATAGACCCCAACTCACGACAAATTATAATATAACAAACATAAAAACATAGAAACAATAAATCATCCAATAATTTTGTTTCCCGATTATTTCAAAATCATGCAATACTTCCATGCAAGTTTCAATGTTACCTTCATATTGGACACATTTATGGCTAGGGTGTCAAACTTCTTCAGTCTCGCTGGAAATCTGGTCAAGAAGAAACATGGTCTATAACCCTATGTTGGATATTTAAATATTCTTTTTATAGATGTGGGAATATTTCAATCTAAGTAGAATTTTATTTAATCGCAAATAAAGACAAGTAACTATGAATGTACTAGGACTATTTTAGATAGTTTAATTAAATAAAAATTAAATTTTAAAAAATAGTGAAAAAATAATTTTATCTATTAGCGAGTATTTTAATGAAGGGCAAAATAGTTAAATCACTTTTTTAAGAGTCTTCATCACACTTTTAATATACTATAGATTCTTACATTCTTCCTCTTATAGACACGGTAGGCAATGGCATAGTTGGATTTTCACTTAGAATTAAAAAAAAAAAAAAACCACAAGAATATCAAAATTATAAAAGAAAAATATACAAAATAAATATAAATTTTTTGACGTAGCATAATTTTTCAACAAAGATGATTCAGATGAATCCACGCTTCCCTAGTTTCGCCAATAACGGAGTGGATTCAATTGTGGGTTGATCCTATATATTTTAAACATACTCACTTTATAAGGTTTGACTAAATTAATTAATATCTATTGAGGCCGATTCTTACACGAATTCCGCACATAAGAAAAGCTTTATTGCATCGAGCTATCCCTTTTAATGCTTGTATAATGTCTAATATTTCTCTCTCTCTCTCTTTGGGTTTAATTAAGGGTTCATGTGATTGGAGGAAAAGAGTTTGATTTACATATTTTCCTTGCTTGGTCTTAAATGAGCGATATGGACAATGAAGATTCAGATTCATAAGTCGATCCGTCTAGTTTGGGATTATCAAATTCGAGCATTAAAACAAAAAATTAGATTGTATAGTGACATTAGAGAGTTGATACTGATTGTTAGTTTATACATACAGGTGTATTAAAATTATAGAGTGAAAGACAAGGAAAGGTACCGGAAGGAATGAAAGAGTATGAAGAAAGAATGATGAAAACATCTTGTGACTAAAGATTGTCTGGCTGGCAGAAGAAAAGGAGCAGGAGATGTAAATCAACTTGTAAATTTTTGCATTGTAATGCAGTTTCAAAACTTCAGCTCTTTATGTGGACCAAAATGTTGTTATAGCTTATGTAAGATTGTTAAAAGGTGTAATTTCTCAAAATAAATATTTTCCTAGACTAATTCTCATGCTTAGAATATGGCGTTTCTTATCAATGTACTAGCTTTGAAACACGTGGGTTGCACGAGTTATTCGACATTCAGGCGAGCCACCCGGTAGTGTGGTACGTAGTGGGTTTAGTATGCCCCGCACAGTGTTAATTGTGTTGGGTTCAAGGTGTATGTGAATGGGAAATAGAGGAAAAATGGTGGAGAGAAGGTAGACACCAATTTGGAAAGTGTACTCCCAAATTGAAAAGTTCACTCATTTCTCCCACATTGGTGGGAGAAGAGAACTTGTGAGTGTTTATAATGAGAAACACTAACTCCACATGGTAATTGAGGCAAGAAATAAGAGATGCCTCTCGTCGTCGTCGTCGTCGCTCTCTCGGCTTCGGCTTTAATTAACCAAAATTTCAAAATCTGAATTTCTCCAAATGTGGGTGTAATTCCAACACATACGCAACGTACATCACGAAGGAATGCGACCCTTCGAGAAAAGGCACATTGTTTTGAAATGTGACCGATCTGCGCACGTAGATCAAAAACTGAATGCAGATGCTCACTGGAATCTGCAAAATGTCATCTGCGACCGCAGTCCTAGTGCTGTTCATATGTGACCTTTATAGAAAGGTGCCTTTCTGCTGAACCAATGCATCATTTTTGAAAGGATACACTTAAGGCTATAAATACCTGCTATTTTGCTCAGGTATGGATATGAATTTTGATAGAAAAAACACTTCTATACTTAACAAAAACTTTGTGTGATCATTAAGCTGTTGAGTGAGTTCATAGAATCTGACAATTTGAGGTACCGCTATTTTTTGGATTGTAGGCCATTTTATCCTGGGAGGAAGATTTCATAACCTCAGGTACAGTGAGAGAAATTACACCTTAAGGACACTCCGCGAAGTCGGGGGGCTTGGCCTTAAATTATGTTTCATCTATTTTCTGAAATCTAACACACTTCTTTGATAGATTATTAGTAATCTTGTGTTGAAGGTGTTAAAGAACTTCAAAGGTGTTCTTGTTTATACATGATCTATTGTTGAAGTTGGATTTTTATATATATACATACTCGTGTACCCGAAATACACACGAAATAATAATCTTAAGGAATAAACTTACAGAATCGGTATTGCTTGTTTTTGGAGATTAAAGCTTTAAGTTTTCTACTCCATTTGAATTTAACTAGTGTTTTGAAGATATAAAATATTCATCACAAGTTGAAAATCACTCGGCTGACGATTGGAAATCATACAAACTTCATTGTTAACTAGAAACAAGAGAGATGTTTAAGTTATTGCAACTTGTTAATAAGTAGTATTCTGAAAATACTAAATTTTATTGTCTTGTGGTCATAGGAAAAATGACTAACGAAAGTTAAATGCAAGATGCAGCTATGACTGTGGGGGAAAATAGTATTGCCTCAACAAGTCAAGCAAATGCTCCACAACCAATGGCACCTGCAGAGAAGCCCAAAAAATTTGCGGGCATTGACTTTAAGCGATGGCAGCAAAAGATGTTCTTTTACCTCACCACTCTATGCCTTCAAAGGTTCACTAGTGAGGATGCTCCTGAGGTGCCCGAGGAAATCTCAGACAAAGAGCATTTCATGATTGTAGAGGCTTGGAAACACTCGAACTTCATTTGCAGGAATTATGTCTTGAGTGGTCTCTAAGACGACCTCTATAATGTTTATAGTGGAACTAAGACATCGAAGGAATTGTGGGGGCACTAGAACGAAAATACAAGACAGAGGATGTGGGAATTAAGAAATTCTTTATTTCAAGGTTCCTGGACTTTAAAATGATAGATAGCAAATCGGTTGTCTCTCAAGCACAGGAATTGCAAGTAATCATCCACGATCTTCTAGCGGAAGGTATATCTTTAAAAAATACCTTAGTTGAACAAATTGAAAATGTTCTTAGTACTCACATAAACTGTTTTGTAGGTTTGATTGTGAATGATGCATTTCAAGTAGCAGTGATCATTGAGAAGCTACCACCTATGTGGAAAGACATCAAAAACTACTGGAAGCACAAAAGCAAGGAGATGACTATCGAAGATCTTATTGTCCGACTGCATATTAAAGAGGATAATAAGGCTGCTGAGAGAAGGTCAAAAGTTAATTCTACAATTAATGGAGAAATTCAAGAAAAAATTCTTCAATTATGGTAAGATTGGCCACAAGTCCACGAATTGTCATGCCCCGAAGAAAGGCAAGAAAAAGGACCAAGCTAATATGGTTGAGTCCAATAAAGAAAGTGATGATCTGTGTGCTATGTTCTCAGAATGCAACTTGGTGGGGAATCAATGGTGGATGGATTCTTGTGCCACCCTCTATGTTTGTACCAACAAAGTGTTGTTTTCATCATTTTCTCCAGCTCAAGTAGAAGAAATGATCTACATGGATAACTCAACTACAGCTAAGGTAGAAGGAATAGGAAAAGTGGGCTTGAAAATAACTTTAGGAAAGGTCTTGACACTTAACAATGTCTTGTATGTTCCAGAGTTATGTAGGAACTTGATTTTTGTTTCACTTCTAGACAAGAACAGATTCAAATGTGTAACCATTTCTGCAAAAATTGTAATTAGCAAAGGAGAAGTGTATGTAGGAAAAGACAATCTCACCGAGGGCCTTTATAAGATGAATGTGATGAATGTTGAAATCAATAAAAATTCAATTTCTTCTTACTTTCTTGAGTCTTATAATTTGTGGCATGAACATTTAGGCCATGTTAATTACAAAACGTTATAAAAACTGATTAACTTGGAGGTTTTGCCAAACTTTGAGTGCAATAAATCAAAGTGTCAAATATGTCTGGAATCAAAGTAAGCAAAGAATCCTTATAAGTCCATTGAAAGGAATTCCAATCCCTTAGACTTAATACACACTGGCATTTGTGATATGAAGTCAACACTATCACGTGGTGGGAAAAAATATTTCATAATTTTATTGACGATTGCACTAAGTATTATTATGTCTACTTGCTAAGTAGTAAGGATGAAGCAATAGATGCATTTAGGTAATACAAAATTGAAGTAGAAAATCAATTGGAAAAAAAGATAAAAATGACAAGAAGTGATAGAGGCGAAGAATATGAATCTCTCTTCATCCAAATATGTGTAGAGAATGGAATCACCCATCAAAGTACGACCCCATATTCACCATAATCTAACAAAATTATGGAAAGAAAAAACCAAATGTTGAAGGAAATAATGAATGCCTTACTTGTAAGTTCCGGTTTACCGCAAAACTTGTGGGGGAGGCTATCCTTACAGCCAACCGTATACTCAATAGAGTTCCCCATAGTAACACACAATCAATTCCTTATGAAAAATGGAAAGGAAGGAAACCCAACTTGAAATATTTCAAAGTGTGGGGGTGTCTAGAAAGGTCCAAGTTCCTATGCCTAAAAGGGTTGAGATAAGACCTAAGACTGTGGACTACGTGTTCATAGGATATGCTAAAAATAGTAAATCATGTTAGTTTTTAGTTCATAAATCCGAACATTCGGATATAAATAAAAATACGACAATTGAATCAGATAATGCTAAATTTTTTGAAAACATTTTTCAGTATAAAACTAGATATGAACAGTCTCGTGGGGGGCCTAAACAACCTAGAGATGAACCAAGTGATAATGCACATAATAAATAAAATCCAATACGTATTACACGTCAAAGAACATCTACTTCGTTTGGATCAAATTTTGTAATATTTCTCTTAGAAAATGAGCCTCAAACATTTAAAAAAGTGATGTTGTCGTCAGACTCATCCTTTTGGAAAGAGGCAGTCAACAGTGAGAGTGATTCAATCTTAAGAAACAAGATGTGGGAGTTGTTTGACCTTTCTCCAGGAAATAAACCTTTAGGTTCTAAATGAATCTTCAAAAGGAAAATGAAAGCGGATGGTATTATTGACAAATACAAGGCAAGACTTGTAGTAAAAGGTGTCAAACAAAAAGAAGGCCTTGATTACTTTGATACATACTCACCAGTAACAAGGATAACATTGATTCAAATGTTAATTACCTTGGCAGCAGTATATAATCTTGAAATCCATGAAATGGATGTGAAAACCGCATTCCTAAATGGAAAATTGGAGGAAGAAATTTACATGAAAAAGCCTGAGGGTTTTGTGGTTCTAGGAAAACAGAATAAGGTGTGTAAACTTATTAAGTCATTGTATGGACTAAATGAAGAACCTAAACAATTACATGCAAAGTATGACCAAACTATATTGATAGAAGGATTCAAGATAAATGAATGTGATAAATGTGTTTATATTAAAGACACTCCAAATCACCAAGTCATTGTGTGTTTATATGTGGATGATATGTTAATTATCAGTAGAGACATTTAAGACATAAATGAAATGAAACGAATGCTCAAGAGCAAGTTTGATATGAAAGACCTTAGAGTTGCGGATGTGATCTTAGGAATAAGAATCCATGGAACTCCACAAGGGTTGTCATTGTCATAGTCTCATTATATCGAAAATGTACTTGACAAATTCAAGTATATGAAATTCGGTATTGCCAAGACTCTATTGGATGTAAGCTTTGGACTTCCAAAGAATGAAGGTGAAAGTGACTCATAATTGGAGTACGTAAGAGTATTGAGATGTTTAATGTATATAAAGAACTGTACTCGATCAGACATAGTATGCGCTATTAGTAAATTGAGTCAATACACGAGTAATCCCAACAAAACTCATTGGATGGAAATGAAAAGAGTTTTGGGGTATCTTAAATACAATCAAGACAATGCTTTGCATTATAATAAATATCCTGTGGTACTTGAAGGATATAGTGATGCAAATTGGATCACCTGATCAAATGAAGTAAAATCCACAAGTGGATATGTATTTACTATCGGTGGAGGAGCAGTCTCTTGAAAATCATCAAAACAGACTTGTATTGCTTGCTCTACAATGGAATCTGAATTTATTACACTGGATAAAGCCAATGAAGAAGCAGAATGGCTCCAGAATTTCTTGAAAGATATTCCTTATTGGCTCAAACCAGCGTCACCAGTATGTATACACTGTGATAGCCAAGCGACAATAAGTAGGGCAGGGAGCATGATTTATAATAGTAAATCTCGTCACATAAGACGAAGAAATAATACCGTTAGAGAACTTCTCTCTAGTGGAATTATCACTGTTAACTATGTAAAGTCCAAGGATAATGTGTCAGATCCACTTACAAAAGGCCTATATAGAGAAGCAGTGGAAAGGACATCCAAGGAAATTGGTTTAAGGCCTAGGACAAGTCAGTATGTTGGTAACTCTACCTAGAAGACTGGAGATCCCAAGAGCTAGGTTCAAAGAGATCAAACAAAGTTGTGTCTGATAGGTTCAACATTGTCAATTACCCAACCCATTCTAATGATGTAGACAATGTGTAGTAAACAAGGATAAGCCTTAAGTGAAAAGTCTTTTAATGATTATCTAAATATCGAAGATTTGACCAAATAGTTTAATCTACAGGATTAAATGTTTGGAAATCATCTATGTGAGGGCGAAGTGGAAGCCGCTTCAAAGAGAATGTTTTTAAAGGTCTATTCTCTAAGCTCTCATGAAACCGAGACGTGTTCATGGATAAAAAAAAATAAAACCATAAGAACCATAAACAGTAAAAGGTTGGTTGTGTGACACGTGTTATTTAGGTGTAAATTAAATCTCGACGGTTCAAAGATATCAAATCTACCGATTGATCGAGTGCATCCGATGCATGTTCACTACGGAATGCAATCAGTCTTTTCTAAATGATCACATGCTTTTTCATAAATTTTTTTAAAAATAGCAATTCCTCATTCATGTAGGGGATTGTTGGGTTCAAGGTGTATGTGAAATAAAAATGGAGGAAAAATAGTGGAGAGAAGGGAGACACCAATTTGTAAAGTGTACTCCCAAATTGGAAAGTTCACTTATTTCTCCCACATTGGTGGGAAAAGAGAACTTGTGAGTGTTTATAATGAGAAACACTAACTCCACATGGTAAGTGAGGTAAGAAATAAAAGATGTCTCACACCATCATCGTCGTCGCTTGCTCAGCTCGGCTTCAGGTTTGGTTTCGAATTCGGATTTGGATTTGGATTTGGATTTGTTAAATGATCGATCGATGAGATCTAATTTTTTAGACAAAATTTATTTGAAACTTTTTTACAAGTGATAATTTAATCCAAAATTCCTAAATCTGAATTTGTCCAAATGTGGGCGCATTTCATGCCAATTCCAACACATACACAATGCACATCATGAAGGAATGCGACCCTTCGAGAAAAGGCATACTATTTTGAAATGCGATCGATCCGCACACGCAGATCAAAAATTGAATGTAGATGCTCACTGGAATTTGCATAATGTCATCTACGGCCGCACTTTGGACGCAATCCTGGCGCAGTTCCAGTGCAGATACTTGACTATTACAAAAATGTGTCTTTCTGCTGAACCAATGCATCCTTTCTGAGAGGATACACATAAGGCTATAAATACCTGCTATTTTCTTCAGGTATGGATATGAATTTTGAAAGCAAAAACACTTCTATACCTAACAAAAACTCTGTGTGATCATTAAACTATTGAGTGAGTTCGTAGAATCCGATAATTTGAGGTACCGATATTATTCGGATTGTAGGCCATTTTATCTTGGAAGAAAGATTTCATAACCTCGGGTACAGTAAGGAGAATTATTCTTTAAGGACACTCCATGAATTCGGGGGACTCGGCCTTAAATTTTGTTTCATATATTTTCTGAAATCTAACAAACTTCTTGGATAGATTATTATTAATCTTGTGTTGAAGGTGCTAAAGAAGTTCAAAGATGTTCTTGTTTATACATGACCTATTGTTGAAGTTGGAGTTGTATATATATATATAGATTCGTGCACCCAAAATACACATGAAATAACAATCTTAAGGAATAAACTTACAGAATTTGTATTGCTTATTTTTGGAGATTAAAGCTTTAAGCTTTCTACTTCGTTTGAATTTAACTAGTTATTTGAAGATATAAAATCTTCATCATAAGTTGAAAATCACTCGGTTGACGATTAAAAGTCATAAAAAATTCATCGTTTACTAGAAACAAGAGAGGTGTTTAAGTTATTGCAACTTGTTAATAAGTAGTATTCTGAAAATACTAAATTTTATTCTCTTGTGGTGACATGAAAAATGACTAACGAAAGTCAAATGCGAGATGTAGATACGACTGTGGGGGAAACTAGTATTGCCTCAACAAGTCGAGTAAATGCTCTGCAAACAATGGCACCTGCGGAGAAGCCCGAAAAATTTACGGGCATTGACTTTAAGCTAGGGCAGCAAAAGATGTTCTTTTACTTCACCACTCTATGCCTTCAAAGGTTTACTAGTGAGGATGCTCCTGAGGTTCCCGAGGGAACCTCGAACAAAGAGCATTTAATGATTGTAGAGTCTTGGAAACACTCGGACTTTCTTTGTAGGAATTATATCTTGAGTGGTCTCCAAGATGACCTCTATAATGTTTACAGTGGAACTAAGACATCGAAGGAATTGTAGGGGCACTAAAAGGAAAATACAAGATAGAGGATGCGGGAATTAAGAAATTCTTTGTTGCAAGGTTCCTGGACTTTAAAATGATAGATAGCAAATCGGTTGTCTCTCAAGTGCAGGAATTGCAAGTAATCATCTACGATCTCCTAGCGGAGATATATCTTTGTAAAATACCTTAGTTGAACAAATTGAAAATGTTCTTAGTACTCACACAAACTGTTATGTAGGTTTGAATGTGAATGGTGAATTTCAAGTAGCAATGATCATTGAGAAACTACCACCTATGTGGAATGACTTCAAAAACTACTTGAAGCACATACACAAGGAGATGACTGTTGAAGATCTTATTGTCCGGTTGCTTATTGAAGAGGATAATAAGGCTACCGAGAGAAGGTTTGTCACGACCCAAAATGGGGCCTTAGCCATGACAAGCATACCGAACCATGAAGGCCCGGATGCCCTTCTAACTTGTAATCACATACACTATCCTCATATGAAAAGATAATGCAGAAATACATAATGAAACAGAATCATGGTCATTAAATCTGAATTCAACTCTTAATGAAAACTGCAATTCAAAATATCTGTGTTATATCTGACTCAGTCTGCGAAATCTCTACTACATGCACAAACCCAACTGTCTGAAAACTGGGACAAGGCCCTCAGTAGACCAAAACATAATAATGATAAATGAATGAAGTAAACTAGGCCTTTTGAAATATAGAAGTCTCACCACAGAACTCTGCACTTCTTTCTGGAGAAAACCTACTACTTATCGGGACCCTAGATTAAACCTTTGAACCTAGAAGGAAGGGGGTCAATACAGATGTACTGGTACGCAGATCAATCCAAAATAATATATTTATATATAACATAAGTGAGAGCAATTCATAAAATATTTTTCATATAATATATGAAAACACATGGGCACATTTTAAAGACTTTGAAATATTTTTTTGAAAGCATGACTCACTCTTTGTCTTACTTCTGAGCTAGTTGGTACACCCTACAATCTGTAATTCCATGGGTTATATGGAATCCTCCCTTGACTCGGCGGCCTAGCCCCCAATCCAAGTTTGACATAAAGATTCGAGTATCTATAAGGGGGACACGCAAGATCACACAGTAGGGTGCCAAAATACCCAATCAAATCAATATGTCATGGTAGTGCACAAGATCACAAAGCAGATCTGTTAACCATAGTCCCAATTTGGGACGACATGAATCAAGGTACACAGCATCACAAAACATGGTACCATAATCCCGTGTGGACAAATCACGATTTATAGCATAGAGCCTTTCAACTTGTACTTTCTTCGGGTAACCATCTAACTCTCTTTAAGACCATTTTTAAACATTTTCTAAACATGCATCTTTCAGAATTCATAATCTAAAAATTTGATTTCAAACATCTGTTTTATTCTGTTCTGAATTACTATGGCTTTAACTGAGTTGGTGTCGTCACACCAAGACTTGCAAGTCCTATTTCTGAGCCACATTGTACCATGCATGATTCTTTCATTAAACCATAATTCAGACCACCCAAGCATGCAAATAGTATAGTAAATTTCATGTTCCGAAAGCTCATGTCAAAACCATGCTAAGATTCTTATTCTTTCAATAGCCATCTGGTGGTCATGTATTTTTGGCAAATATGCAATTCTTTCATTAAAAGTGTATTCAATGTTTATCAAAATGCACAACCCCCTCTTTTGGATTCAAAATCATATTCAAGTCATCGTAATAATCAAGACATTTCAAACACAATTCATATCATATAAAGGATGGGAAAAATCATAACAAGAGAGAGATTCTTTAGAATTCATGCTCTCAATTGTATATTCATCCTTAAACACATGCATACATATATATAGAGTTTCAAATCAATATGGGAGAAGGCCTAAAGACCAAACCAATACTGATCAAGGCTTTTAAAATATGCTAGTAATCATAAATTCAAAACCCTTTTCATAAAAATTATGATTTCTAAACCGTTAGCATGAATTAAAGATGGTTTCTTTGCCCATGAAATTTTAGGAAAACCCCACGTACCTTAATTTATCACTCTTGAATGAACTCATACTTTAGGAATGCTATTCAAATAATTGATAGGTGCTTCTTGTTCCCCTCGCAATGGAGATTCCGAATCTCAAAGAAATATTGAAAACCCATGGTGAAATCTTAATATATTTTGATATTTGGGTTGAAACCCTAAGAAGTGTTCTTGGTGATTTTGAGAGAAAATGACCTTATTTTGATGTTTGGGGGATTTAATCACATGTTATGGCTGGATAAGGGGTGGAACATACCACTTTTTCCCTTAAAAACTCAAAAACAGGACCTGGAAATTGGGTGCGTGCATCGCATGCTAATCGTGCGATGCTACTGTCTCAGTCACAAAAATGGCCATAACTTTTTGCTCGGGTATTCGATTTTGGAAAAATTGGTATCGTTGGAAAGATAATTCTAAGAGATTTCATTTGATATAAATTACAGACTATAATTCGTTATATACAAAGAGTTATGGTCAACTGAAGTTGACCTAAGTTTTGACGCTCACTCAAACTCGAACGATAGGAAAGCTTTCAAATCGTCCTTGAGTTAGGGAACCTCTATGATATAAATGCATGCTCAAATACGTTCCCACACTAAATAATTGATTAATATGCCAAATTTTTATAGTATTTATGGCTATTAGATCATCTACGCATAGAAACAAAGGTTTTCGTTCTAGCCCAAAATGCGGGGTGTTACATTATCTCCCCCTTGGGATCATTCGTCCCCGAATGATGAGTAGGAACATTGAAGCTTAAAGGTATGGAATAATGTACACATGATGTGTCTTATAAGAAAGTATATAACTGATCTGAAACATTTAAACTTCTATCATGAAACTGAATTTTG
>NW_025886206.1:46419-55578 GCF_002878395.1 Capsicum annuum
ATTTGAAAGTGATAACTTATGTAAGTACGAATCATGAGGCAACAAGATTTAGATCGTATAAAGGTATTACACTGTCTAAGGTAAAATAGCTGGACAAATTTGAGATTATATGTTGAACTCTTATAAACTGAGCCATGACTAAATAACTAAATTTGAAAGATGATGGTTGGAATGAATTGAGTTCGTAACTTAAACGGATGGAATAGATTATCTTTTGGGATGGTCATACGTATTGGACTTCGGATAGTAGGACTGGGTGAAAAGGTGGAAAACCACAGTAACTTGTCTGCCTAACTGTTAAACTAAATTATACTGGACACGGAGTATCTCTTCAACACTCTTCCTAAAGAAGTCCTAGTAGCATTAGGGAGCAAAGAATCTCTGACATGAGTTACACAAGACATCCAACTAAGGAATCACAACAATGACACTACTTTATAGCATGGAATATAGACATATAACTCGTCAACTAGTATAGAATTACAAGGCCTTAGGGAATGCAACTTCTTACTTTCAAGCTTAGCACACTTCTCGAATACTCCCTCAACTTACATTTCCCCTTAAATATCATACTCATTTGATTCAACTTATAATTCTCATAGGGGTATTGATAAATCTTTCTATATCTTTTTAAAGTTTACACCTTAAGCATAACGTGCCTTACCACTTCAATGACCAACTCTAAACTCTTGCTATGGAATCACTAGTGCATATTACGTTCCTCCACTTAAATCCTAACATGTCATTCAAGCCTATCTTTATAACCACATATGAACTTAAAGGCGTACTTCATATATTCTCTAAACCACTATCAATACAACTCCCACGCGCTACCTCAAGAACATACACACACAAATTTCAACTAACCATCACATGCATCAAAGACTTAGCCCCAATCTTACTTCACACTTATGAACTTATCTAAACAAGCATATAATGATCTTTTACCAACAAAAAACATTTACTCACCACCACTATCATTACATAGGGAGAGTCACTAAAAGGTTAGAACATAAAATCTTTAAGCATGGAAGGATATTATAGGAGACTTGACAATTAACTAAGGCCTGAGGAATAGAAAATCAACATCATGGATTTATCAAAGTGATCTGAATTGAGCCATACATGACTATAAGCTGAATATCACCAATCATAAGGAGTATAGCATGAGTTATGAGAACTGAGCACACTATAAAGCGTCAGTACATGAGTCACGAGCTGCATTACCTCAATTTAGAGTTCATAACATATGGAATGTGATTCCGACTACTGAATGAACTGGAACTCCTCATTTTGGGACTGGAAGAGTACATGATTCTCTATCACAAGCATGAACACGAACTATGATAATGGAACTAAAACGTAAGGCATGAGTAGGTATTGGGATAACTGAAAAATACTACGGTAAGAATGGGTTGAGTCTTACCCTTACTTTCTGATATTCCATGTCATACTAACATCACTACTAGAATCTAAGAGCCTGACTTGGCTATTCATCCTATCATCTTCCCCTTAGATTAAGCCATCATCTTTAGTTTAAGAGATCCCTTACTAGACTTTAAACTGAACTACACTTACTGTACTCTGGGGTCTGGAAAAAAACAATACACGTATATCATAGAAGTTAACCCAAAAGACTACACCTAAAAGTGGAAAACCCACTACTAATACTACCTTCTGAGACACACTCTTATCTTTCTATAGCCTCAATAGTCATCACATAATACTTGAACACTTACTAACTTTGAATCTTCATGAATATCCCCATAGTCGGGGTGCACACCCTCTAGCGCTTCAACACTTATTTCTATTAGTTCAACCTTAATAAAAAACTCAACTTAGATTCTAACACTTAACATTAATATCACCAATTCTTTGATGAACCAATTCTACTTCCGTCATAGCCCACCAATATCGCGACTCCAAACTTATATCTCTCTACCATGAGAATAAAGATTATATCAAAAGGCTTAATAATATCAATCAAAATTTCTTAACTTGGCTATTTAGAACACCATGTACCATCTAACTAGTCTTTCTCCATCTAGCAACTTAACGGTACTACTAGCCACACGTAACATGCAATAGCCTTAGAAAATTCTGCAACTCCATATCACTTTGGGAATATTTCTACATCATACATACAACATCATACTTCACTATGACTCAAATAAACTTAAGCTCTTGCGTACTCTGTTCAAGCCTATTAAATCACTTCTCTATAACTAGTATCATTAACCAAGAAATCATCACATCTACCTTTATGGCCATCAACTGTTCAAACTTAATGTCTAGTGCTAAACATGGTTTACAATCCAACCTTACACACAATTCTCGCTTGACAAAAAATATAAAATAAAACATCAAGAAACACTATTACACTAGAACTCCATAACAACAACAATCTATCATAATCATATGGCCTACCCTATTCACAATCCATTAACACATCCTCCTTCTACACACTGTTACAATCTACCCCTTTTTTTTTAACATCTAAACTTACTCCATAACTCTATAAGTTTCAAGTAAACTCCTTCTTGCAATCTCAGGGATGCCTAAATTAACTACACTCATCCACCAAGTACCTTCATCAATAACCTATACTCTTCCTGCACAACAAACACCGTCAACAACTCTTTCCATACTTTAAGCAAACAATAATTTATCTTAACAAATAACTCCTTCTCCACCTTCTACTAAACTAACACACAAGGACGTATCACTTCATTACCAACTCAATCTCATGGAAAAAGACTCGGCTATACATCTATTCAATAAATTTCCCTCACCATTTTTTCTTTCCATTACGCCACTATACCCCAGTTCCAACAAACACAAGAACAAAAAGTTGCTAGCGAATCGAAATAGGCCCCACACAGCTCCACTAGACTTTGATTTTCTATTTTGAACAAGAAATGAGATGAATGGTAAGGAAACTATGCTAGTGAATCAAAAGAGCCCCACACGGCTTCACTAGACTTTCAGTTTCAACAACACAATGATAACAAGATTAAAAGAGATAGAAACTTAACACACAACATTTAATGATCTAAGAATACATATCTTACTTTGTATAAATTAAAAAATCTGAGTCAAACACTTCCCCTACAGACTACCATACAATTCACTCAGACTTCTAGCTACCATATTAGTCTATCACAATAAAATGGTAAATCATTCTCAAACATCAGTAATTCAACTAAACACATTTATCGACACAAAAGTCACCCTCACTCTGATTTATAACTTGCGACTTTATATCACCAACTTCTTGGTCCAATATCACTACCAATAGGTCATGACATCGTCACTTTAACTTATACTACTACTCGAGTCGAAATACAGTTCCAATATTCTTCTACACATCATTCCCCCTGAAGCATGACGTTTGTGACATAAATTTTGAAAAAGACTGAATACACTTAATACTGCAAGCTGAAAAGCACGATTTCATTAGAATCAAAGTTCACACTAGAATCAATACACCTTAGAGCACTAACAGACTCTTCTCAAGTCCTTGCACAAATTTTAAACTCTTATATGGCTTAATCAGAAAGGACCATACCATTTAGACTTTAAACTTCTGCACTTGAACCACCCTAATAATGAGACATATCTGAGCACATCAAAGTAAGGAAAGAATTTGGATGACTTAACTTCTGTATGGGCGACACCATAGCACGAATTAGAGTATATAATAGGAACATTCTGACTCCATAACATGAACTAGAACATGAAGAAAGAGAGACATTCCTAAATACCTAGTAGCCTCCTACCTATAAGTCTGGCGCACTACACACCTATAAACAAGACTCTACCTAATGCGATTTCATAGACACCCAGGGATCATGAACTGTGCTCTCATACCAAATTTGTCATGACCCAAATAGGGGCCCTAGCCATGATGAGCATCCCAAACCATGAAGGCTCGGACGCCCTTCTTGCTTATAATCACAAACACTATCCTCATATGAAAAGATAATGTGGAAATACATAATGAAATAGAATCATGATCATTAAATATGAATTCAAATCTTAATGAAAACTGCAATTCAAAATATCTGAGTTAAATCTGACTCAGTCTACGAAATCTCTACTACATGCATAAAACCAACTGTCTGAAAATTAGGACAAGGACCCAGTAGACCAAAACATAATAATGATAAATGACTGAAGTAAACTAGGCCTTCTGAAATATTGAAGGCTCACCACAAAACTCTCCACTTCTGTCTGGAGAAAACCTACTAGATTAAGCCTCAGAACCAGGAAAGAAGGGGGGGTCAATACAGATGTACTGGTATGCTAGAGATAGAAATTCATAAATATTTTTCATATAATATATGAAAACACATGGGCATATTTTAAAGACTTTGAAATATTTTTTTGAAACCATGACTAGCTTTTTGTCTTACTTCTGAGCTAGATGGTACACCCTACAATCTGTAATTCAATAGGCTATATGGAATCCACCCTTGATTCAACGGCCAAGCCCCCAATCCAAGTTTGTCGCAAGGATTGGAGTATCTAAAAGGGGGACACGCAAGATCACATAGCATGGTACCAAAATCCCCAATCAAATCAACATGCCATGGTAGTGCACAAGATCACAAAGCAGGGCTCCTAACCATAGTCCTAATTTGGGACAACATGAATCAAGGTACACAAGATCACAAAGCATGGTACCATAATCCTGTGTTGGCAAATCACGGTTTCTAGCATAGTGTCTTTTAACTCGTACTTTCTTCAGGTAACCATCTAAATCTCTTTAAGCCCATTTTTAAACCGTTTCTAAATATGCATATTTTAGAATTCATAATTTGAAAATTTGATTTCAAACATGTGTTCTATTCTGTTCTGAATTACTATGGCTTTAATTGAGTTGGTTTCGTCACACCAAGACTTGCAAGTCCTATTTCCGAGCCATATTGTACCATGCATGATTCTTTCATAAAAATATAATTCAGACCACCCAAGCATGCAAATAGTATAGTAAATTTCATGTTCCGAAAGCACATGTCAAAATCATGCTAAGATTCTCATTCTTTCAATATCCATGTGGTGGTCATGTATTTTTGGCAAAAATGCAATTCTTTCATTAAAAGTATATTCAACGTTTATCAACATGCACAACCCTCTCTTTTGGATTCAAACTCATATTCAAGTTATAGAAATAATCAATACATTTCAAGCACAATTCATATCATATAAAGGATTGGGAAAAATCATAACAAGAGACGGATTCTTTTGGATTCATGCTCTCAATTGTATATTCATCCTTAAACACATGCATACATATATATACAGAGAGAGTTTCAAATCAATTTGGGAGAATGCCTAAAGACCAAAACAATACTAATCAAGGCTTCTAAAACATACTAGTAATTGTAAGGCGAGGGCTGAAAGGATCGGAGTTGAAAAAACTCTTTGACTGAGTAGATCGACTAAAAGCTTTCAAGTAAGGGAGCCAGAGAAAGAGAGAGCGGATCTAAAGGATCAGAATGAATCTGCTGCAGCAGGCAAAAAGCCGCTCCACGGTGGTAAAGTCTCATCTTGTGTGTTGGTCGAGCCTTGATCCACTTGGCTACATCCGCCCCCTCGCCTTTCCGAGCGAGCCTCTGGGATCTCCTGTAAACCTCCATGATGTGGTAAAGGGAGGATATTAGGGGAAGCAGTGAGTGGAGATTCCCCTGCAGAGAGGCGGATGAGGGGAGACCCTCACGTCCGGTTTGGAGGGCGGGGATATCCCGACCCTACTATCATTATGCCAGTTTCCTGTTGTTCGCCTATCTACTCTGGTTGAGCATCTTGATTCCCTCATTAGAACGGTTGATTTGATCAGAAAAGTAGTATACCTCCAACTGAATCAATATCGCGTTCTCCTTTGCTGCTATGAAGGAAGCCAATAGAAGGAAGGTTCTTTGTGAGAGTAGTTCATCTCGGGGGAAGAGGGAAGTAGTGGCTTCTTGTGTGACCGCATGTTGGAGAAAAGAGTTCCACATCTTACTCTAACGGCAATGTCAGGATCTCAGTCAATCTCTTTCTCACATCTGACACTCTCTTCTATAGACCGCTAAGTCACATCCAACTACCTGTACTCTAAGAATGAAGGTTGCAAACTACCTTAACAAGCGACCACTGGACTTGTGAAAGAGAGGTGCAACACTTCTCAGTTTGGGCCTCATATTTCTCCTATATACCATGTTCGTATGGTGGCGCGATGTTCTACGCGAATCCACGTTCGAAGGACATCATACCAAAGTCGTACAATTAGGACCTCGATATGGTTTTATTCTATTTATCGTATCGGAGGTTATGTTCTTTTTTGCTCTTTTTCGGGCTTCTTCTCATTCTTCTTTGGCACCTACGGTAGAGATCGGAGGTATTTGGCCCCAATCCTCATCCAATCCAACTCAAGCACCAGCAAAGGTAAGAAAGGCTATTGGCCTACTCGAGATATTGAATAGTGTCAATTAGCTCCTTTTCAAGCAGCAAGAGGGCTTTCAGACAAGACTACTTACTCCAGTAGGTTAGTAAGCTACCCCCTATCTCTAAAGGGGTTTATGCACTCCACGACTTTCTTATGTTATGGGTTCTCGAAGACTGAATTTAGCTGCCAACCCGCTTAAAAACTTTCTCCTTTCTCCCATGCTTTCCTCGCTAAGTTTGAAAAGTCCAAAGAGCGCAGACTAGCCATGGAGCGCTCGGAAAGGCTGCTATACCATACCTTTTGACTTTCTTTCTTAAAAATCATGATTTCTAAACCATTAGCATGAATTAAAGATGGTTTCTTTGCCCATGAAATTTTAGGAAAACCCCACATACCTTTATTTATGACTCTTTAATGAACTCATGCTTTAGGGATGCTATTCGAAAAATTGATGGATGCCCTCACAATGGGGATTCCAAATCTCAAAGAATTATTGAAAACCCACAGTGAAATCTTAAGATATTTTGATCTTTGGGTTGAAACCCTAAGAAGTGTTCTTGGGGATTTTGAGAGAGAATGACCTTATTTTAATGTTTGGGGGATTTAATCCCGAGTTATGGCTGAATAGGGGTCGAAAATACCACTTTTTCCTTTAAAAACGTGAAAATAGAACCTGGAAATTGGGTGCGTGCGTCGCACACTAATCTTGCGATGCTACTATCTCAGTCATGAAAATGGTCATAACTTTATACTCGAGTATCAAATTTTAGAGAAATGTATATCATTGGAAAGATAATTCGAATATCTTTCATTTGATATATAGTATTTCCTCTAATTCATTATATATAAAGAGTTATGGTCGATTGAAGTTGACCCAAGTTTCGATGCTCACTCAAACTCAAACGATAGGAAAGCTTTCAACTCATCCTTGAGTTAGGGGACCTCTATGATCTCAATACATGCTCAAATAGGTTTCCACACTACATAATTGATTTACATGCCAAATTTGTATAGAATTTATGGCTTTTGGATCATCTATGCATAGAATCAAAGGTTTACATTTTAGCACGAAATGAGGGATGTTAGAAGGTTCCAAGAAAAGAAAGAAATTTGAAAAAGAATGCAATCAACCCAAGAAAAAATTCAAGGGAAAATGCTTCAATTGTGGCAAGACCACAAGTCCACGGATTGTCGTGCCCCACTGAAAGGCAAGAAAAAGGACCAAGCTAATATGGTTGAGTCCAACAAAGAAAGTGATGATTTGTGTGATATGTTCTCAGAATGCAACTTGGTGGGGAATCGTCGCGAATGGTGAATGGATTCTGGTGCCACCCGCCATGTTTGTGCCAACAAAGTGTTGTTTTCATCATTTGTTTTGGCTCAAGTAGAAGAAATGATCTACATGGCTAACTCTGCTACGGCTAAGGTAGAAGGAACAGGAAAATTGGGCTTGAAAGTGACTTTTGGAAAGGTATTGACACTTAACAATGTTTTGTATATTCCAAAATTACATAGAAACTTGATTTCTGTTTCATTTCTAGACAAGAACAGATTCAAATGTGTAACCGTTTGTGAAAAAATTGTAATTAGCAAAAGAGAAGTGTATGTAGGAAAAGACAATCTCACCAAGGGCCTTTATAAGATGAATGTAATAAATGTTGGAATCAATAAAAATTCAAATTCTTCTTATTTGCTTGATTCTTATAATTTGTGGCATGAACGTTTAGGCCATGTTAATTACAATTTGTTAGCCTACAATTTGTTAATTGCTTGATGATTACACTAGATATTGTTATGTCTACTTGCTAAATAGTAAGGATGATGAAATAGATGCATTTAGATAATACAAAACTGAAGTAGAAAATCAGTTAGAGGAAAAGATAAAAATGATAAGAAGTGATAGGGTCGGAGAATATGAATCTTTCTTCGCCAAAATATGTACGACACCGTATTCACCTCAATCTAACGGAATTAAGGAAAGAAAAAACCGAACGTTGAAGGAAATGATTAATACCTTACTTATAAGTTCTGATTTACTGCAAAAGTTGTAGGGGGAGGCTATCCTTATAGCCAACTGTATACTCAATAGAGTTTTCCATAGTACGACAGAATCAATTCTTTATGAAAAATGTAAAGGAGGGAAACCCAACATAAAATATTTCAAAGTGTAGGGGTGTCTAGCAAAGGTCCAAGGATTCTTAAAAGGGTTAAGATAGGACCTAAGATGGTGGAATGCATGTTCATAGGATATGCTAAAAACAGTAAAGTATGTCGATTTTTGGTTCATAAATCTAAACATCCGAATATAAATTAAAATACGGTAATTGAATTAGATAATGCTGAATTCTTTGAAAACATTTATCCATATAAAACTAGACATGAACATTCTAGTGGAGGGTCTAAATGGCCTCTAGATGAACCAAGTGATAATGTACATACTGAAGAAAATCCAAGATGTAGTACACGTCAAAGAACGTCTACTTCATTTGGATCAGATTTTTTAACATTTCTCTTAGAAAATGAGCCTCAAACATTTAAAGAAGCGATATTGTCGTCAGACTCATCCTTTTAGAAAGAGGCAGTCAACAGTGAGATTGATTCAATTTTAAGCAACCATACGTGTGAATTGGTTGACATTCCTCTAGGAAATAAACCTTTAGGTTCTAAATGGGTCTTCAAAAAAAAAGCGAATGGTACTATTGACAAATACAAGGCAAGACTTGTAGTAA
>NW_025886207.1:0-3132 GCF_002878395.1 Capsicum annuum
ATACTATGAACCCAAAAGAAGAAAGAAAAATAATGCCACTAAAATGGTTAAGAGCATAGCATGTGTGGGTTACGTATACATCATGAGTTTGAACCCTCCTCTAGACAAACGTGTAATATTTAAGTGGAGAAGGGTCGAGGGGCGGGCCCATTATCCAACTTTTGTCATTTTTTATATCTCAAGTAGTGTGGTCAAAGGCAAAATAAAGTTTGGTGAAACCCCACATATAAAATCCATTCTCTCACATCACAAGGGAAAAATGAAGGAAAAATACACAAGCTACCGCCTAAAAGTTTCCGGAAAAATAGCTTTTTCGGGCAAATCTTCTTACAATGTCTATGTTTATTGTCATGCATTACAGGTGTTGACCTGAGTTGTAATCTTTATATTTCATCTGTTCTTTATTGTACACTAGAAAATATCTCAGCTGGCTTCATAAAATAAGGATTAACAACCTTGTATAGTGACACTTCAACTGTTCATTCCTACTTACTTTGTCTACTGACACTCCAACTGATTGATTCCTCCTAACTTGTATATTCAGATTTGCATCTATATATTTATTTCCTCCACATTCTTTTACATTTCATGAATAAAGCACACATCTTTTAAAGTTACTCATCTTTTTCTGATTGCTTCAGCTATATATTTGTTCCCTATAGCAGAAGATGAGAAATTTGATCTTTCTTTGGTATCTTTATCTTGCTTTCGTCTTGAGAATTGAGGCTTTAACATTTCATAGGACTGATCAACACACTGAAAGAATTTCAGGAAGTGCTGGTGATGTATTGGAGGATAATCCTGTAGGAAGGTTAAAAGTTTTTGTGTATGAGCTTCCTAGCAAATATAACATAAAAAAGGTGCAGAGAGACTCGCGATGCCTCAATCACATGTTTGCTGCCGAGATATATATGCATCGGTTCCTGTTATCCAGTCCTGTTCGAACGCTTAATCCAGAGGAAGCGGATTGGTTTTACACTCCAGTTTACACGACTTGTGAGTACTTGACACCACATGGTCATCCTTTACCTTTCAATTCACCACGTATGATGAGAAGCGCCATTCAGCTTATTGCTTCTAGCTGGCCATACTGGAATAGGACACAGGGGGCTGATCACTTCTTCATTGTGCCACATGATTTTGGTGCATGTTTCCATTTTCAAGAAGCTAAAGCAATTGAAAGGGGAATTCTCCCATTGCTCCAGCATTCTACCTTGGTTCAAACTTTTGGGCAACGCAATCATGTTTGTTTGAAGGATGGATCGATAACTATTCCTCCATATGCTCCTCCACAGAAAATTCAATCCCACTTGATCCCTCCTGATACTCCAAGATCCATCTTTGTTTATTTCCGAGGCTTGTTTTATGACAGCAGAAATGATCCTGAAGGAGGGTACTATGCAAGAGGCGCTCGAGCAGCAGTGTGGGAGAACTTTAAGGACAATCCTCTCTTTGATATTTCGACAGATCATCCAACCACATACTACGAAGACATGCAGCGAGCTATCTTTTGCTTGTGCCCTCTCGGATGGGCTCCATGGAGTCCGAGATTGGTTGAAGCTGTTGTATTTGGATGCATCCCAGTTATAATAGCAGATGACATTATCTTGCCATTTGCTGATGCAATTCCATGGCAAGATATAGGATTGTTCGTAGCAGAGAAAGATGTTCCGTATTTGGATAACATTCTTACTTCTGTTCCACCAGAAGAAATATTGAGGAAGCAAAGATTGCTTGTCAATCCTTCGATGAAGCAGGCTATGTTATTTCTACAACCTGCTCAACCAGGTGATGCTTTCCACCAGATCTTGAATGGACTTGCTCGTAAATTACCCCATCATCGCAAGAGCATATACAGAGACGTCGTCTTGAACTGGACTGCTGGTCCAGTTGGCGATTTAAAACCTTGGTAGGATTGAGCTGCCCCTCCACATTTACTCGTTTTACCCTTTATTTGTTGATTTCCTTCTTCGCTTATAACGTCTATTTATTTGTATTTATACAGAGAATGCAGAATTTTGGGCATTAAATGATGTTATGATATACATGATAATTTGAAATACAATTGCACAGAAATGTGAAAAAGAGCTTTAAGGGTATTCTCCAGTTTCCATATCACATTAAGGGTTAATATTTCATAGGCTAATCAACAACATACCCAGTGTATTCCCCAAAAGTGGGGTCTGGGGAGGGTGGAGTGTATGATATCCATACCCCTACCTCAAAGGTGAGGTAGAGATGTTGTTTCCGATAGATCCTCGGTTCAAGACAAAATACAATCTAGAAAAAGATGTAATAAAGGAATCAATTATATAAGGACTAGCTAAGAGCAATAAAGGAAGAACACTAATTTGCTATGGATTTGGTTTTACTAGTGAATGGTCGAGGCTGAAGAAACTCAAAACTAGCCACAAAATCATAAAGATGAAATAAACAGGTAACAAAATTAATAATGGACGATAAACCAAAATCAACAAGTCAAGGACCTTGATATTGAAAGATGGAAACACCATGTGTTTACAGTATCTATCCATAGAAGTAAAGAAAGCACTAAAATCAGTTGCAGAATGCCATTAGTGATACCACCATAATTCATCTTGTATAGGCTTCTTGGTTGTCCCAATTGCTTCAGCTGATATGCTCCTTAAAGTCTGCAAAGGAAATAAATAAATTAGTTCTGTAAGTAACGGTTTAGACAAAAATGTAATCGTTCAAAAAGAGCTTAACTTCATGGCACAACTGACACTTTTTCAATTCGGTTTTAAATAAAGTATGTTCAGAACTGTCAAATTAGCCATAATACGGTTCTGATGCACGATACTAATCAGAAATCATGCAAATAGCTTGACATTGACAGACAAAAATACGATACTCTTACAATGTCTTCTAACCATTGACACAATTTTAATCCGTAGAAGTAAAGAAAAGCACTAACATTAACACTATCAGCAGAATACCACAAGCAATCCATAAATGCTCACCGTAGAAAATTTCAACTTCTCACCATTAGTTCTCTATTTGGACTGATTGAACTAAACAAACAACTTTGAAAGTGGTAAAACTGTGTTCTTCCATTAGAAGAGAAAAGTTACCAGCAATGTGAGTTTCCTAGTTGGATTAACAAAAAGGTGT
>NW_025886208.1:0-3098 GCF_002878395.1 Capsicum annuum
AGCCTGTGGTTGATAGTATAGAGGAGAATATTATTGAAGTAGATTGTGATGATTCTGTAGAAGTTGAAAATCAGGATGAGAACATTCATGATACTACACATAGATGCCAGCAGTCTGAAAAGATTGATAATGGAAAGCACAATAAAAAGGAAGTGGTGGAGAAAACTCTTCCAAATCCACCACCACTTTTTCCTCGGAGACTGAAAAAGAAGGCTGATGACACTAGGTTTAGTAAATTCATGACCATGCTGAAGCAGCTGACTATAAATATGCCTTTGGTGGAAGCACTGGAGCAAATACCAGGGTACGCCAAATTTATGAAGGACCTTTTGACAAAGAAAAGGGTAGCGAGCTATGAACTAGCAGATAATTTTCATCATTGCAGTGCCATTGCCATGAGGTCTTTGGTACAGAAGAAGGCAGATCCGGGTGCTTTCACTATTTCTTGCACAGTTGGATCCTTAGACTTTGCTAAGGATTTATGTGATCTAGGGGATAACATTAATTTGATGTCACTAGCCATCTATACACAGTTGGGGTTGGGCGATCCTACACCAACCAACACGCGGCTTGTAATGGCAGATAGGTCGGTAAAATAACCTGTTGGTATCTTGTATGATGTATTAGTGAAGGTTTCTACCTTTATTTTTCCTGCAGACTTTGTTATTTTGGATTACAAGGTGGATTTTGAGGTGCTCATAATCTTGGGTCGACCTTTTCTCGCAACAGAAAGTGTGCTTATTGATTTACGAGCAAATAAGCTTTTATTTCGGATGAATGCCGAAGTGGTACATTTTGATGTATGCAAACTAATGAAGCAGCCCAAGGATATGAATGTGTTCTCTATAGCTGATGTTTATTATGAGGATGAGAAGGAATTATCTTTAGAGAAGCAGCTTACTGTTGAGCCATTGGCTGCTGTACTTTTGAACTTTGAGCGTGAGGATGTTGAAGAGTATGAAGAAACTATCTGTGCTTTGACAGGATGGGGTCGTATTCATATGCCCCCAAGAAGTTGGACCTTGACCTTAAGAATCGACCTTCACCACTGGCGAAGCCATCCATTAAAGAGCCACTAGTGCTAGAATTGAAAGAGCTACCCAGTCATCTAAGGTATGCGTTCTTAGGTAGTAGAAATACACTATCGGTTATTGTTGCTACTGATTTAGCTGAACAACAAGTAGAGGCTCTCATCTCTGTTCTAAAGAGGTACAAGAGAGCAATTGGTTGAACTATTGCTGATATAATTGGTATTCGTCCTAGCATATGTATGCACAAAATTCAGCTAGAGAAAGATTGCGTACCCACTATTGAGCATCAGCGTCGTCTGAATCCACCTATGCAAGAGGTGGTGAAGAAAGAAATTATAAAGTGGTTAGATGCAAGAGTGGTGTACCCAATCTCAGACAGTAAATGGGTGAGTCCTGTACAATGTGTACCCAAAAAAGGGGGCATGACAGTAGTAGCAAATGAGAAGAATGAGCTAATCCCACTCAGGCCTGTCATAGGGTGGAGAGTGTGTATAGATTACTAGAAGCTAAACTCGTGGACGTTAAAGAACCACTTCCCAATGCCATTCATGGATCAAATGCTTGATCGATTGGTAGGGAAGGGATGGTTCTATTTCTTGGATGGTTATTTCGGATATAATAAGATTTGCATTGCTCCTGAAGATCAGGAGAAAACCACTTTTACATACCTATATGGTACTTTTGCATTCAAACAAATGCCATTTGGGCTATGTAATGCACCTGCCATCTTTCAGCGGTATATGATGTCCATTTTCTCTGATATAGTTGAAGACACCTTAGAGGTGTTTATGGATGAATTTTCGATTGTAGGTAAGTCATTTGAGTCATGCTTGGCAAATCTGAGTATGGCTTTGCAGCGATGTGTGGAATTCAATATGGTGCTAAATTGGGAGAAGTGCCATTTTATTTTTAAGGAAGGCATTGTTCTCGGGCATAAAGTCTCTAAAAAGGGAATTGAAGTTGATTGAGCCAAGATTGAAGTTATCGAGAGACTACCACCTCCAATTTATGTGAAGGGGGTTCATAGTTTTTTCGGTCATGCTGGTTTTTATTGGAGGTTTATTAAAGACTTCTCCAAGATTGCAAACCCATTATGCAAACTTTTGGAGAAGGAGGCAAAGTTTTACTTTGGTGAAGATTGCTTGAAGGCATTTGAATGCCTTAAAGGAAAGCTAATTAAAGCCCCTATTATTATAGCACCCGATTGGTCTCTACCTTTTGAAGTTATGTGTGATGCAAATGGTGTAGCCTTGGGTGCTGTACTTGGTCAGAAAAGAGAAAAGATATTTCATCCAATTTACTATGCGAGCAAGGCCTTGAATAGAGCACAGAAGAACTATACCATCACTGAATAAGAGCTTCTAGCAGTTGTTTATGCTTTTGAAAAGTTCCGTGCTTACTTGTTGGGAACCAAGGTAGTGGTTCATACAGATCATGCAGCTTTAAGATATCTAATGGCAAAGAAGGATGCTAAGCCAAGGCTGATTAGGTGGGTGTTACTGCTTCAAGAATTCGATTTTGAGGTAAAGGATAGAAAACGTTGTGAAAACTAAGTAGCTAATCATCTATCTAGACTTGAGAGTGAGCACACAGTGCAGACCGACCTTGATATTGATGATGCATTCCCCCACAAAAAGATTCTAGAAACTATGGTGGAAAACTTACCGTGGTATGCAGATTTTGCCAACTACGTGGTGAGCGAAGTGATTCCTGAGCATCTCTCCTTTCATCAAAAGAAAAAGTTCATGCATGATGTGAAACATTACTTCTGGGATGAGCCTTATCTTTTTCAAAGATATACTGATGGTATTATTAGGCGGTGCATCCCAGATATAGAGGTGCCTGGCATACTGGAAGCAAGCCATGCTTCCTAAGTTGGAGGTCACCATGTAGGTGAACGGACGGCCAAGAAAGTACTGCAGAGTGGCTACTATTGGCCTTCATTATTTAAGGATACCTACGATTTTGTAAGAAGATGCGATCAGTGTCAGCGGCAAGGTTCTATCTCAAAGCACCATGAGATGCCCATGTCCAAAATGCTTGAAGTAGAGTTATTCGATGTCTGGG
>NW_025886209.1:0-2207 GCF_002878395.1 Capsicum annuum
CACATCACAAAATCACGACATAGCCACATTCGAGATAATAAAGAAGTAGAGTTAAGGAATGGACCTTCAAATAATTGATTACGTTGATAATAATGTTTAAGAAAACCAAATCTGAGAGCCCGAATAGAGAATCTCAACTGCGACGAAGTCCAAACTCGGCATCGAGAAACAGACAGCCACAGGAATTAACCACGACGGCATGATTGAAACAAACAGAAAACCAATCCCCAACCCCGTACGAAGACCGATGAACCAAAAATAGACAATCGCAACTGAACAACCAAACCGGTGCCAAAACTATCGCAAAATCGATTCAACCCAGCACTGAAAATCAGAAAGAACAGCGAGATATGTTGAGGTTTTGGTATGGGGTGGTTTAACTCGAACAGTTGGCGTTGATTCCGGCGAGAATATCGCCGGAAAATACTTGAGAATCGCTCTCCCTCTCTGGTTTTCTCACTCTCGATTTCTCCTATCTCTCTCCGTTCGATTTTAGTGCGTGTGTGTATATCGTCGTCTGTTAAGGTAGTGTATGTCAGTGATGAAAAAAAATGGAGCTATGTGGGTGTATAGTGATGGCGTGTATCTGTATATGTACCCTTTACTAAAAGAGTGAAAAAAAAGAGGTGATTGTGAGGTATGGTGTTGTGTTTCTACGTGTGTATTGATGATGAATGTTGATGTGGGGTTCTGTGAGGGGCCATCCTTGTTCCTATAAAATCCAAAAGAGAGCAAACTGGCATCAACTTTGTACAGCTGCCCGTTTTTCTTTTCCTTTGTGGTCAAGAAACATGAGGAGGGTCCACGTGAGTGAGGGTGAGGGGGTAGGGTTGGTGATGGGGTAGTGGTGAGGGTGACGTGTCCTTTCCTTTTTGGATAGGGTTGTTAATTGGTTATTAAAGAAGATAAAATTTGCTAAGGGTTGTTGGATTTGTTATTTTGTCATTTTGTGGAGGAATAATTACATGGGGTAGGAAATATGGTAAAACGAGGGTAAAAGAACGGATAGATTGAATCTTCGAAAGGAACAAAATTAGGTGTCTATAGTTAGTATCAACAGAGGGTTTGAATTTTTTGGAAGAAAAATGGTGAAGTAGAGATACTGAGAAAAGTGAATTTCTTGTACATTGTTGTTGGTATCAAGTGGGGGGTGCTGGAACGGGGCTAGGTGAGGTGGGGGTGATGAGATGGGGCTGGGTGAGGTAAGGGGTGCTGGGACGGGACTGGGTGGGTGGGGGTGCTGGGAAGGGGGTTGGGTGAGGTGGGAGTGCTGGGATGGGGGTGTGGCTGGATAGGGGGTGGGTGGTGGCCTTTTTTTATTGTATATTTTTAAATTTATTGTTTTAAAATTTTTTAAAATATTTTTAAATTAAAAATTTGAAAAAAATTAAGTGCCCCTTTTTTATTTTTTATTTTAAATTATTTTAATATAAAATTGGTTAAAAATTGACCCTCACTCTCACCCCAGGCGAGTGACTACACTCACTTGTTCTAGTCAGTCATTTGAATGCAACATAGGTTCGGTCAACGATCAAAGGATGCAAAATGTTGTTTTTTAATGAGTTCAATGGTCCAAATGACAAACATGTAAGTAAAAGTGTTCAACTTACAAGACCAACATAGTACAGGTGTCCACTAAGCTATTTTGCCTTTAAGCAATATAAGTATTTTTATACCAAAATATTAATATTTAACCAAATCAAAAAAAAAAAAAATCTGCTTAAAGTAATATTGCAGGCAAGCACCATCCAATACTTTTTGAATCAAAAGACTATAATTAAGAAATAGAAAGTTTATCGAATCCTTCTATATAATACTAAAAGTGCATGGCCCGTGTCAGCACGGGCCCAACAATAAAACATGTGGATTGCAATTTTTAAGTTTTAAAATATATGTTGGAGTAGGAAGTTTGAGCAGTAGAATGTTTTCATTGGTACGATGAAATATACTTATAAAATATATTTCTGTAAATTTTTTACCAAACTTTTCTTTTGTATATATTCCTTCTATTGAAACGTAGGAATCGTTTGTTATAGTGTATAAATTTTCTTTTTGAATAGAATATATTAGTAATATTTGTATTAGTAATGCTTCAATTAGTAAATACAGGTATTATTTATGTTAACGTTAGTTCTTATACATTGTTTAACGTGCTGCATTAAAATTTACCTTTTCGATTTTGATATATTTAAATAAAAGTTTTTTTT
>NW_025886210.1:0-4144 GCF_002878395.1 Capsicum annuum
TAAAATTGTTATATCTGGAACTGCTCTTGATAAAAACTTTCATGTTAGTGCTATTGTATCAAAACTTCCTCCATCTTGGAAAGAGTACCGAAGCAAACTCTTACACAAAAAGGAAGATTTGACTCTTGAACAATTGTTGCAACACTTGCAAACTGAACAAGAGACACGATGGTGCGATAATAATAGTTTGAAGAAACCTGTCATGAAAGCTCATATGGTTGAAGAAAAATCAAACAAAAAGGAACCTGAAAATAAGAATTTTTCAAAGGCAAAAAAGACTACAAATTTCAAGCGTAATGGTGTCAATTTTAAATCTGGTGAATGCTATCATTGTCACAAAGTTGGTCACTATGGGCGTGATTGTAGAATTCTCAAAGTCGAAAAGAATAAAGAAAAAGCAAATAAAAATAAAAAAGATGATCTTGTGGCAATGGTCATAGAAGTATTTGTAACGGAAGATCTAGTGGAATGGTGGATAGATACTAGCGCAACTCGTCACATATCAGGTAACCAAAATTCTTTCAAGACTTGTAAATTAGTAGGGGACGGTAAAATTGTATATATGGGAAACTCCTCCTCTACTAAAGTTGTGGGAAAAGGAACTGTTGAACTGAAGTTTACTTCCGAAAAGATAGTTACATTGATGGACGTATTGCATGTTCCTGATATTCGAAAGAACTTGGTGTCAGGTACGCTTCTTTCGAAGCATGGTTTTAAAATAATTTTTGAGGCAGATAAGTTTATTTTATCTAAAAATGGCATGTTTGTTGGAAAAGGTTATGTTGCAAATGGAATGTTTAAACTCAATATTGAAAATGAAAATATTTCTGCTTATCTTGTGGAGTTTCTGGACTTATGGCATGAACGTCTGGGACATGTGAATTTTAGATCCATTTAACTTATGGTGAATAATAGATTAATCAAAGATTGTGGAAAGAATCATACTACTAAGTGTCTTACTTGTAGTAAATGCAAGATTACTAAGAAGCTCTTTAAGACAGTTGAAAGGACTTCCACACTTTTGTAATTAATCCACACCGATATTTGTGAGATGGATTATTTGTCACGTCATGGAAAGAGGTATTTTATCACTTTTATTGATGACTACTCAAGATATACTTATGTCTTTCCATTGAAAACAAAAGATGAAACATTTGAGACTTTCAAAACATATAAAGCAGAAGTTGAAAATAAATTAAGTGTGAAAATTAAGTCAATTAGGTCTGATAGAGGTGGAGAGTACTTAAAATCAGATTTTATTGATTTTTGTGAGAGAGAAGGCATTGAAAAATAATTGACCATGTCCTATACACCACAACAAAATGGTGTAGCAGAAAGAAAAAATAGGACTTTCATAGAAATGGTTAATTCTATGCTTTATGGATCTGGTATATCTGAAAATTTGTGGACTGAAGCCTTGCTTTCAGCATGTCATATTTTGAATAGAATTACTTTTAGGAATCATGATGCATCTCATATGAACTTTGGAATAATCGAAAACCAAATATAAATTATTTTAAAGTATGGGGTTTCTTGGCTTATGTTCGATTACCAAATCAATATTTAACCAAGATTAGCTATAGAGGAGTAGATTGTGTGTTTACTGGTTATTCACAAACCAGTAAGGCTTATAGATTTTTAAATCTTAAAACCCCAAGTCCTCACAAAATTATTGAATCTTTAAATGCTAACTTTTTTGAGCATATATATCCCAAGAAAAAAGATTCTTTGGAACAAGATTCAAGTTCTTCTATTTCTCCTCTTAAAAGAAAAATAGTTGAGCCATTGGAAGAAAGTCAACCAAGACGTAGTTCAAGATCAGCCAAATCAAAAGACTTTGGACCTGATTTTCAAGCTTATTTGGTTGAAAAGGATCCTGAAAGTTATGCTGAAGCTATGTCTTCACATGATGCTCCATTTTGGCGTGAAGCCATTGATGATGAAATGCATTCTATATTATCTAATAATACATGGATATTGTCAGATCTTCCTCCTAGATGTAAACCAATTGGTTGCTGATGGATTTTCAGGAAGAAAATAAAATCCGATGGTACTTTAGATAAGTACAAAACCCGTTTGGTAGCTAAAGGCTTTACTCAATTGAAAGATATTAATTATTTTGATACTTTTGCACCTATAGATTAGATGACCTCTATTCATCTCTTGATTGCTCTAGTGGCAATTCATGGTCTTGTGATTCATCAGATGGTTGTGAAAACTGCATTCCTGAATGGAGATCTGGACGAAGAAGTCTACATGAAACAACCAGAAGGATTTGTCAACCCTGGTCAAGAACGTAAAGTTTGTAAACTTCTTAAATCTCTTTATGGATTAAAACAAGCTCCAAAACAATGGCACGATAAATTTAGAAAAGTTATGATTTCTAATAGCTACTTAATCAATGGTGGAGATATCTGCATATTTAGTAAATTTCAAGAAAATTCTGGTGTTATAATATGTCTTTATATAGATGACATGCTGATCTTTGGAACTGATATCGAAAGAGTCAAAGAAACAAAATATTTTCTTGCTTCTCAGTTTGAAATGAAAGGTCTTGGAGAAGCTGATGTAATTTCAGGCATCAAAATTGTAAGATCAACAAGTGGTTTGACTCTTAAGATCAACAAGTGGTTTGACTCTTACTCAATCAAGTTATATTGAGAAGGTTCTAAAGAGGTTTGGTCATTTTGACGACAAGACTGCTCCTACACCATTTGATCCTAGCATTAAACTAGTGTGAAACTCTGGTGATATTCTTGATCAATTGACATATTCTCAAATTGTTGGGAGTCGTATGTAGGTCATGCATTGTACCAGGCTAAATATTGGTTATGCTGTAGGAACTTTAAGCAAGTTTACTGGTAGCCCTGGAGTTGAACATTAGAATGCCTTAATTCGTGTTTTAAGGTATCTGAAAGGTACAATTAATGTTAGCCTGCATTATTCTACTTTCTAGCAGTTCTTGAAGGCTATAGTGATGCTACTTGGAATTCTGATCCGAATGACTCTAAATCTATTACTTCTTGGATATTTACTTTGGATGGAGCAGCAATATCTTGGAGATCAAAGAAGCAGACATGTATTACTCACTCAACCATGGAGTCAGAATTTATCGCTATGTCTTCTGCTGGAGAAGAAGCTGATTGGCTGCGGAGTATGCTGATAGATATTATATTATGGGGTAAGCTAATACCACCTTTGACTATATATTGTGATAATAAAGCTGCTATATTTCGGGGTTCAAGTGAATGTTACAATGGCAAGTCAAGACAAGTTCGTCTCAAACACAATCATGTGAGAATATTATTGGAGGATGGCATAATATCGCTTCAATATGTGAAGTCCAAACTCAATTTAGCAAATCCTTTGTCTAAAGGGTTAGGCAAGGAATTAGTGGTACAAACTTGTAATGGGATGGGAATAAATCCTGTTGTAGATTGATTCTACTTTATGGTAACCCTACCTAATGATGTAATCTTAGGTTCAAAGGGAAAAAACAAGTAAAGTTACAATTGTGAAACACATCAATAAAATTTTCTTTTTCCCTAGAGAGTGAGTAGATGTGCATAAGTTTGAGATTTATTCTCTTGATAAATCTATAAGACCGATATCGGTTGGAGTAAATAATAACACTCTTGATAGATTTGATAGTATTCCTACAAATGAAAAGAATGAGATTATATTCTCTTATTAAGTCTATACACCAATTTCGGTTGGAGTGTGTAGGAACACTCTTGATAGATTTACTGATACTTTGTTGTAAAGGAGGATGAGATTAATTTCTCTTAATGAAATTCATAGACTACTTAGTTGGAGTATGCAAAGTTACTCTTGATGAATTCACCGCACTAAGTGCGAAGTGGAGGCCGCTTCAATAAGATTATTACAGGGAAATCTTAAAGCATTTAGCTAAAAGAATTCAGGACACATAGTCGTAAGGTGTCAAAGGATTTTGATTTTCACCAGAACATAGCAATATGCGTGGAATATTTTTCTATTTCATTCAATGAACCACTTAGTTCAAGATTTGTTCACTAAGTAGTCAGTGATTTTGAAAGTCTTCACTAGCTAATGGTTCAAGTCCAAAAGACACCATTATTGATGTATGTTGCTAGATTGATGTCTCAAATGAATTTTATTTTTT
>NW_025886211.1:0-1558 GCF_002878395.1 Capsicum annuum
TTTGTTCCTTAGTCTTTGGACACTAAAATCAAGAATCTCAACAGGAATCTACCCGGAATCTCATCAAAAGAAAGATTTTCTGGAATGTCAGCACTCAAAGAGGAATCCACTAGCACAACATCACTAATATGCTTTCTAAGCATGGAGACATGGAATATTGGATGAATAGAGGACAACTCAGAAGGAAACTCGACTTCATAAGCTGCCTTACCAACACGGCTAAGAATTTTGTAAGGACCAACATAACGGGGACTAAGCTTCCCCTTCTTTCCGAATCTCTTCACCCCCCTCATGGGTGAAATTTTCAGATACACTAGGTCACCAAGTTCAAACTCAAGGTCTCTCATTCTAACATCTGCATATGACATCTGATGACTCTGCATAGTTTTCAACCTTTCCCTAATCAACTTAACTTTTTCCATAGCCTCAAATACTAAATCAGGACCACTCACAGCCACTTTACCCACCTCGAACCAACCTATGGGTGATCTATACTTCCTCCCATATAAGGCTTCAAATGGAGCTACGCCAATACTAGAATGGAAACTGTTATTGTAAGCAAACTCTATCAACGGTAAGTGATCATCCCAACTTTCCTTAAAGTCAAGTGCACAAGCTATCAACATATTGTCTAAGGTCTGTATGGTCCACTCAGCCTGTCCATAGGTCTGCGGATGAGAAAAAGAACTCAAAATCACTTAGGTACCAATACCCTTCTGAAAAGCTTTCCAAAATTGCAAAGTGAACTGAGTACCCCGATCTGAAATGATAGACAAGGGAACTCTATACAGTCTGACTAGCTCTCGAGTATATAATCTAGCGTAATCCTCAGCAGTATATAAAGTATGAATAGGAAAGAAATAAGCAGACTTAGTCAACCTATCAACCACAACCTAAATGGAATCATGATGGTGTCGGGAAGGAGGTAATCCAATCATAAAGTCCATATTTATCACTTCCCACTTCCAGGTGGGAATACTAAACTCTTGCATCATACCACCAGGTCTTTGGTGTTAAACCTTAACCTATTGGTATGTTGCACACTTAGCTACAAACGCTGCTATATCTTTCTTCATGCCTCTCCACCAATAGATTTCCTGCAAGTCTTGGTATATCTTGGTGGCACCAAGATGAATAGAATATCGCGCCCCATGCGCTTCAACCATAATCCTCTGTCTCAGATTATTAACATTCGGGACACATAATCTACCCTGCAATCTCAACATACCATCTTCCTCATGGGAGAAAACCTCTACTTTTTGGTCCTTGGTTAACTCCTTAAGTCTGACCAAACTAGCATCGTGTGTTTTTCGTGTGTAAGAAGGATGGTTCCCTTCATATGTGTATTCATTATCATCAGTTGAACAAAATTACTGTAAAGAATAAATATCCTCTACCTTGGATCAATGATTTGTTTGATCAACTTCAGGGGGAAAAGTATTTTTCTAAGATTGATCTTAGATCGGGTTATCATCAACTTAAGATTAGGGATGCAGATATCCCTAAGACTGCCTTTAGAGCCCGATTTGGTAACTACAAGTTTCTTTTCATGTCTTTT
>NW_025886212.1:0-2851 GCF_002878395.1 Capsicum annuum
TTTTTTTCATATGATATTCATCAATAAATATCCTAATTCCTCCTCTGGATCTCATACTTCTAAGAAGTTCCAAGAAATTGGCTTAAGAAATCAAGTTTGGTTCCCTCTTTGCAATCTAAATTTCTTCACTGGCTTGTGGTATGTAAGACCATCTTTATGTATTATTCAAATGTCATGTTCACCAATTCAATTTGTTCAAGATAAACTAGAATTGAAAAAACTCTTATACTCCTATTCCTCAATTAAACACATAAATATATTTTTCCTAGATACTTTGGGTAAGAAAAGAAAAGTAACATCTTTCTTTGTTAATCTCTCTTTTGTCCTTTTTACTGTTGATATGGTCTGAGCCAATTGTATCTTTATAAGTAGTTGTATAACTGTTCCACCAGTTGTAAGTCTGCTTCACTAGTTGCTTTGTATGATTTTCTTCCCATTTTCTCAAAATATTGACTTGTTGGCCTGTTAAATAGCTCTTTGAAAATTGAACTACCCATATTGATATTATCAGATTCTTAGATTAGGTGTTTGAGTTCACTTTTTACAGTTAATAACTGCTTCATCTCCTATTGGAATCTCATGTCAATCTGTTTTCCTGAATATCAGGTAGTAGATGATTTGTAATATAATGACTTAGCCCAATTTTCCATGACAAAATCTCAGTCATGCCATCATGTGAATGTTTCTATTAAAGTTATAAGATATAATTTATGAAACTCTTAAAAGTATAATTCTTTTTCCATAATCCATAAGAAGTTATCCTTCCCACAAAATTCGTAAAACTCTTTGCACTGTGATCTATACATTATGAATTTACAAGTCTTAGTATAGTATTTTTACAAGAATACTTCCAATCAAGCACATGAATTATATCATATCAAACCATGAAATTACTAATCATGACTCTCCAATATTGATAGTGTTAACTCATGAGTATGAACCTATTACGGTTAACTATCAATATGAGCCTAAAGCGGCTATACATAATTATTAGCCTATAAAGGCTAAACTATGAACATGAACGTAACAAGACTAACATTTTTATCAAGAACTAATCAGATAAATAAGATAACATCATGATCATAGGGGATTTAGTTAGCTGACCGTGAAGACATAGGTTGAAATGACAAATGTCCAAAACTATGTTTCCGACATAGGATAGAGATTATTCCGTAAGTCGGATGATTTTTTTTTCATGTTTCCCAAAAAGGGGCTAACTACGGATACTTTCTAGCAAATTATGTCGTGTAATGTCCTATGCCCGACAAGGTATAGGATGGCTTAGCTGATCGAGCCAAGATCAGACTCCATGCGCTCACATGGTGGTTTATGATGGTTCACTACTTTCTCCCACAAATAATCAAGGGAATTAAATCTACCTTACTTGGTCAATTATAAATTTAGTTTATACTCTTGTTCCTTTCCAGTTGTCATCATTTACATTTGAATTTTATTGCCATTTTTAATCTCTTGATGTACTACCCTTCTGACATAGTTTTCCATTTCAATACATTCCACATATTGACCGTCTTTGGTGCTACATCATTTCATGATGTAGGTTCTGGATCTTAAGTCTGCGGTCAGGCACATCATTAGGATTATCTTCTCCTCCTTTCTACTGAGGGAAAATTTAGATATGATAATTTTCTATGTTCCTTTCAGTATCAAGATATGCTGGGGCCTTTCCCTGAAAGTTATATTTAGTCATTAAAAGCTTCATAGACTAGTTTAGTTGTCAGACATATGTTGTAATTATTTCTTATTTAACATGACTATTGTATCTTCAGACGTTATACGATATTAATGAACATAGATGAAAGACTTTCTCCTTTAAGGAATCTCATTTTATAATATTTCCTCTCTATTCATTATGTTAGTTGTATGTTCATGTGACATGCCACAACGTTCACTCGTACTAGTAATAGTATCAGGTGTGTGCCACGTATTGGGTCTCAGCTCGGGACGTGACACTTCTTTTATTGAGTGCAGAAAGAATTCCAGAGGCTCAGACACGACCTCATCTTTAGATTTGGATAGATGATCTTGATCCAAGGGTGAGCACACCATCTCAAGGCTGCAATGGGTCATCTTATTGGTTCTTGTACATCTTTCGGGCAATAAAACATTCATTATTTAATTTGTTTTGGATATCTCTTTAGACATGATATTTGTTGGTAGTTCTTCTATGATGACTTTTGGGTCTCGGGGATTTTAGTATTTAGTTTGTTTTACTTCTGCACTAATAATGATAAGTCCTGGATTACTATTATTATGTTGATTTTATGATAATATCATCTTAATATTGACTAAGTGATTGGCTAATAATTTGATTAGATGGTTACCCCACAGGAAGATTAGTGTAGGTGCCACTCATGGACATTTAGGTCGTGATAAAAGTGTTTTTAGTGTTGGGGGTATGGTTTGAGGTGAGTAAAAGACCAAAATACCCCCAAAAGAAACCTAAAAAATTACAGAAATTCTTCAGTTGATGACAAGGTTGGCGGTCCATCAGTTAGGTGACGGATCATCACCTTAGTCATCACTTTTAAGTTGGGGTTTACCATTTACTGACCTAGGATGATGACTAGAGATGATGGCTCGTCACTTAGTTGACGGCTCGTCAGCTTAGTCGTCACCTAATTGACAGACAGATACTTCGAAGTAAAATAAGCATCACTTTCTACTCCGATATCATATTAAGGTGAAATTGGATTCATTGGAAAGAAAACTGGAAGCTATTTTATTTGATATATATTAGTCCACCTATCTCATTGTATTATATAAATAATGGTCATTGGAAGTTGACCCAAATTGAAACATTCACTAAAACTTAATCGATAGAAAAGTTCTC
>NW_025886213.1:0-3516 GCF_002878395.1 Capsicum annuum
ATGATTTAGATTTTTAATGAAACTTGGGAGTCAATGTGGATATGTGGATTGGTTTGGCATATTTAATTTAGCTTGCTAGCATATTGGTATGATGATACCAAGCAGTAAATGCTTTAATGAATGACTCCTAGGTTAACAGATTGGTTAATGTGTAAATTATTTTAATTTAGTCTTAAAGGAAATTGTGTAGCTCACTGTGAAGGAGTAATTCACCATAGGACAAACATTGAAAAACACGTTTGCCGACATTGGGGTTCTGTATGACTGTGTGCTTGATGCACACTTGATATATATATATATATATATACACACACACACACACACATATATATATTGGGATGACTATTTCCCTGGTGGCTTTAGTTTTCCCTCAGAGTTCCATCAGTTCGTGTGGCTAACACGTACTAGGGCCCTTTCAGCAGGGGAAGATGAACCCATATAGCCCATCAGATTCTTTAGGATATAACGAGCTTTACTGTTCAGGTTAAATATTTAAACTCTTATTTTCATGACCCTTTACCCTATCCCGGAATCTTATATATGTATATATGAAGGTATGTATGTGGTTTTGACTGATTTTGGACATATTATTATTTTATCACTTTTCGTGAGTTACATGCCAGTGCTTATCCCATTGAACGTCCTAGGATGCTAAATTATTGAATGATGTACGGTTCGAAAAGTTTTACGTTACTCCTGTGCAACGTTAGGTGGTTGAGCACGTCAACTGAGTTGTCATAAAATAGTGACCCTCCATACTTCAAAAGGCCTTATCATTTCATTATTCTTTTATTATTAACTCAGTACTCTTAGATTAATTTGGTCATAGTTGGGGGCATGTCCCGGCATAGTTGCTATTCTGGTTTTAGAGTGGACAAGTGGGTTGTTTATTGTTTTGACTCTTAGTCTTCTTTTAGTAATCCATTTATCTTCTTATTACTCTTTTATTGGCTTCCTATTTATTATTGTGCTTTTGAGGTTAGTCTAAGGGAGTGGTCTCCGGTCCATAATAGACTTGAGTACCCGTCACAATTAGGCTCTGGTTCGGATCGTGACAAGCTTGGTATCAGAACATGATTTAGGGTCATTGGGTATACACAAAGTCGTGTTAAGTATAGTACTTTTTATGGGTGTGTAGCACGTCACACTTATAAGGAGGAGGCTACAAGGCATTTAGGAACATTTTCCTTTCTTGTGTTCTATTTTAGGCAATAGAGTCTAGTTGTCTTGAAACTTCTCAGAATCCTAGCTTTCTCATTTTTCAGATCATGCCTCTTTAAAGACATAAAACATCTCATAAATCAAGACAAAATATGGTAGTGTCAACTCTTGCCAGTGGGGCGTAAGTTATTGTTTGAAAGTTCTTGTACTATGTGTTGCCTCTAAGGCAAGAGTTATAGAACATCTCATAAATCAAGACATAATGTGGTACTGTCAACTTTTGCCCTTGGGCATAACTTTTTGTTTGAAAGTCCTTTGGATTAGTCTTGCATCTAAGGAAAGAGTTATAGAACATCTCGTAAATCAAGACACAATGTGGTAGTTTAAGGGCAGATCTAGGGGCCTTGGTGTGGGTTCACGGGAACCCAGTAACGTTTAGGCGGATTTAGTATTTATATAGATAAATCTAGTAAATATATAAGAATTATGAGTTGAGAACCCATATACAAAGGTTATTGTTGGTCTAGTGGAGTAGAGGGACATAAAAGTTTTATTAACCTTTTGGTTGTCGATTCTAATGCCCTTAGTTACTATTTACTTTTATTTTAATCTCACATGGGGAACCCACAAACTTTAAATCCTAGATCCACCTCTGGGTAGTATTAGCACCCACAAATTTTAAATCCTAGATCCGCCTCTGGGTAGTATTAACTCTTGCCCATAGGGCAACATGTTGTTTGAAAGTCCTTGGGATAAGAGTTATAGAACTTCTCATAAATCAAAACACAATGTGGTAGTATCAACTCTTGCCCGTGGGACGTAACTTGTTGTTTGAAAGTCATTGGACTAAGTCTTGCATCTAAGGCAAGAGTTAAAAAATATCTTATAATTAAAAACACGATGTGTTAGTGTCAACTATTGCTCGTGGGGTTTACCTTTTTTTTTTTGTATAGTCATTGAGCTAAGTCTTTCCTCTACAACAAGATTTATAGAACATCTCATAAATCAAGACACAATGTGGTGGTATAAACTTTTGTCCATGGAGCGTAACTTGTTGTTTGGAAGGAATCGAAGAAAAGAAAAGAAAAAGTAAAACATTAAAAAAAACAAATAAAATAAATAAGACTTAGAAGGAAAAAAAAATATAATTTTAGAGGTGAATGGAAAAAATAAAAGAAAAATATAAAGGTTGAGAAAAAAAATGATGAAAAAAGATACACATCAAAACTAATAGAAAAATAAAGTCTGAGAAAAATGAAAACATAAAAATTAAAAGGAAAAAAGATAAAAATAGAAGTTGAGAGAGGAAAGGAAAAAAGTAGAGGATGGGAAAAGCTAAAAAACACAAAAAAAAAAAAAAATCAACATAAAATAAAAAGGAAAAAATAGAAGTTAGAATGATAAATAAACATGTAAAGTTATTTAAAAATATTTAAGGCATAGATGAGCAAATAAGTATTTATTCTATACATAAAAAGAAAAGAAAAAGATTAGTTTTGTAGGACTTTTCTTAGGGGGACAAAAAATCAAAGTCACCCCTATGATGGTCATTTTTGTAGTTTATCCTAAACATCTCATCATTCTATTGAACCTCTAAATCTTTCATAAAATGTGTAAATTAAATACAATAGTCTGACGTGACAAATTTTTGAGGTTGTATTTTATGAATTGTGCGCGTAAATCAAACTCGTCCCACGTGGAATTTCTAACCAATCAAAACACCACTAATCCAAAATTTCAAAAACCACATTGATATCGCTGTAGCTTTTCCAAGCTCGGACATATAATAGCTTCATCAATTTTAGGTACTTTGGAATATTCAGCTCTAATAAATTTCTTCAACGATTCGTCAACGGAACCCATGTCACTCACTGCAAAGCATCCATGTCACTCACTGCAAAGCATTTGCTCTCTGCCTTAAAATGACAATTTCTCCATTTGAATTTTTGGACTGACCGAATAAGAATTGCAATTCCAAACTTCTTTGTCTTTATTTTCCTTAAGCCTAGAAAAGATGATCCAAAACATAGGGGCCAATATGAGAATCGAAAACGGCGATTGAGGTTTTGAGTTGAAATATTGGAGAAACTTTTGGTTTGAGAAAACACATCTCTTGGGACTCTCATTTACCGAGCTTGTTGATAAAAACTGATTTGGAGGAGATGTCTAATTAGGAGCGTTCATCAGGAGCAGTGAAAACCAAGTTAATGAATACATTAGCGCCATCATTCAAGGCTAACAAGCCCATTTGATCTTCAAACTTGAGGACAAATTTGGTGTTCATATGAAAAGATTAATCAATTATCTTGTTATGGGCCCTCACTTGTGCCACATTCATAAAGAACAAAGAGAGAC
>NW_025886214.1:0-5264 GCF_002878395.1 Capsicum annuum
GTATCAGATCACCGTGCACCTAACATTAATGACACTTTCGAACAAATTAAATAAAATCCCTCTCCATAGTAAGCCAGTAATAACCTGCTCAAAGAATCTTCTTTGACAAGACATGACCGTTCATATTCGACCCATATACTCCAGAATATATTTCAACCATGATTGCCGAGGCTTATCTTACATCTACACACCTCAAAAGTCCTAGATCTTGGGTTCTCTTATATAAGATTCCCCTACTTAAGAAAAATCCACTAGCCAAATGCCTAATAGTCCTCCTTTGATCGTTGGTGGCATATGCTGGGTATTCTCCTGACTGAATGTATCACTTGATATCCAAGAACCAGGGTTCTCCATCGAGCTCTTCTTCAACCGCATTACAGAAAGCATGTTGATCACGACTCTGTATATGCACTGGATCGATATAGGATTTATCAGGATGTTGGAGCATTGAAGACAGACTGACTAAAGCATCAGTAATTTCATTATGAATCCTTGGAATATGCCTAAATTTTACCAACACAAACCGTTGACATAGCTCTTGCAAGCATTATCGATACGGGATGAGCTTTAAATCTCGCGTCTCCCAATCGCCTTGAATTTGATGGACGAGCGAATTCGAATCCCTCAAAACCAATAATTCTTGGACTCCCATATTAACAGCTAACCTCAAACCAAGAATGCAGGCTTCATACTCTGTCATATTGTTAGTACAGTAGAATCAAAGTTGTGCTGTTACCGGGAAATATTGTCCCGATTCAGAGATAAAAACTGCACCTATTCCGACTCCTTTCATATTGACATCTCCATCGAAGAACAACTTCTAACCTGGATCAACATCTATAACGACTTTATCGACACACGGCACTTCTTCGTCAGGAAAATATGTCTTTAATGGCTCGTACTCTTCATCGATGGGATTCTCAGCAAGATGATCTGCCAAGGCTTGGGCTTTCATGGCGGTTCGAGTCGCATATACCATGTCGAACTTGGTAAGAAATATTTGCCACTTTGCCAATCAACCTGTCGGCATAGGCTTCTGAAAGATATACTTTAAAGGATCCATGCGGGAGATCAAATAAGTAGTATAGGATGAGAGATAATGCTTCAACTTTTGTGCTACCTAAGTTAGGGCACAACACATCCTTTCAAGAAGAGTATACCTGGCCTCATATGCGGTGAACTTCTTGCTAAGATAATAAATAGCCTACTCCTTTTTGCTTGTGATATCATGTTGACCCAACACAATCGAAAGAATTATCAATGACTGATAAATATAAGATCAAAGGCCTTCCAGGCTTTGGGGGTACCAGCACGGGCGGATTTGACAAATATCTTTTGATTCGATCGAGCGCTTCCTGACATTCTTCAGTCCATTTTACCGCAACACTCTTTTTCAGCAACTTGAATATGGGCTCATAAGTGGTTGTGAGTTGAGCAATAAACCTGCTAATGTAGTTTAGTCTACCAAGCAAATTCATCACCTTCGTCCTATTCTTGGGCGGGGGCAAATCCTGAATGGCTTTGATTTTCGAGGGATCCAATTCAATCCCTCGACGACTGACCACAAACCCCAACAGCTTTCTAGATGGATCTCCAAATACATATTTTACCGGGTTGAGTTTGAGATTATACCTGCGAAGCCTCAATCTCTTTATGCATCATATCATGAAACATAGTGGTCATGGCTCTCATATATGTTGCTCTAGCATTCTTCAAACCGAACGGCATCACTCGATAACAATAGGTCCCCCATGGTGTGATAAAAGACGACTTCTCCGCGTCTTCATCATCCATAATGATCTGGTGATATCCAGCATAGCAATTCACAAAAAAGGCAACCTCGTGCTTAGCATAGTTGTCTAACAAAATATGGATGTTGGGCAGTAAAAAATCATCTTTCGAACTTGCTCTGTTCAAATCACGGTAATCAACACACACTCGAATTTTGCCATTTTTCTTTGGTACGGGAACAACATTGGATAACCACATGGGATAAGGAGCCACTCGAATTACTTTGGCTTTAAGTTGTTTCACGATTTTCTCTTTGATTTTAATACTTACATCAGTTTTAAACTTCCTCAACTTCTGTTTGACAGGAGGGAATGCGGGATCAGTTGGCAATTTGTGAGCCACTAATTCAGTGCTTAAACCAGGTATATCATCATAAGACCATGCAAAAATATCTTTATAATCAATTAATGCTTGAATCATTCCATCTTTAGCTGTGGCAAAGCATGTGCACTGATTTTAGTTTCCCTAACATCTTCTTGATTCCCTAGATTTATTGGCTCAGTCTCATTCAAATTAGGATTGGGTTTGTCTTAAAATTGTTCCAACTCTTTGCTTATTTCTTCTAGTGCTTCTTCTTCATCATATTCCCCATCCTCCTTCATTACATCTTGATTAGTTTGGATTTTAAGGTCAGGCTGAAAATTCCGCATGCATGTCATGTCATTAGAATCAGCATAAAGAGAACTGTATATAAAAAAAAAGAAAAACAAAATATATTAGACACGAATCAAAATGGATATTGCATTTCATTAAATAAAAAGATAGAAGGGTTTAAACATAGATGCCAACATAACATAAACAAACTAAAATCTAAATTACAACCCTGAAATGACTCGGATAAATAGAAAGAAAAACAAAATAAACTACCAAAACTCCCTCCTGACGGGGAGACGAATGACTTCCCAATTATTGAGCCAGACAGCTGGAACTATGAATTGCACTTCTGCCATACTAGTACCTTCTCCTACTTCGACCATATCAACTTCAATAAAAAGGTTCTGGCAGTCATCAACTAATTTAAATTCAAATTCCACATGCTTCATAACACCGCTCTTAACAAATAATTCACTGAGTAGTGGCATTGGGCGAGGGAGTGACCATGTTTTCTTTTTCCTTCCCTTGGCTTTCTTCAGATCTTCAGCCGTAGGCTTAAATCCTAGACCAAACGTGCCCACGTTCTCACTCGGACATATGGGACGAACTATACCCTGCAGAGACGCTCCTAAACCCTTTCCTGGCTCAAATCCGCCTTTCCAAAGTTTACTCACCATCATGATAGAAACGGAAGAAAATTGTGGTTCCGGTATAACCTGTCATTCAAGGATACGATTCACTGGTATTGTATCAAAAATTTGATAGACGAATGTCTCCTCTACGTTATTTGCTTCAATAAGAGACAAGGGAGAATCTTCGCCGGCGGACAAATCTTCTTCACCGTGAATAACCACTTCTTTCCTGTTATGCTCAAACTTAATCGTTTGGTGCAGTGTAGATGCAACTGCCTTGGCCTTGTGGATCCACGGCTTTCCTAACAACAGATTGTAAGAGGAGTCTATATTCAATACTTGAAACTCTATGGCGAACTCAACATGCCCTATGGTCAACATTAGTTCTATTTCGCCAATGGAGTTTGATTTTGCACCATCGAAAGCCCTGACACATACATTGTTGGGCCTAATCCTGTCAGCACCAATATTCAACGTTTGCAAAATAGAAATAGGGCAAATATTTGCACCTGAACCTCCATCAATCATAACATAAATGACGTAGAAATCTTCATACTTCACTGTAATGTAAAGGCCCCGGTTATGCCATGTACCTTCAACAGGCAATTCATCGTCAGAAAAGCTGATCCGATTGACCTCAAAGATTTTTCCAACCATTTTCTCATGCTGATTTATTGTAATATCCCTAGGAACATATGCTTCATTTAATACCTTCAGTAAAATATCATGATGCTTCTTGGAGTACAACAACAAAGATAAGAGGGAAATTTGAGCAGGGGTTTTCTTCAACTGGTCTATTATTGAATACTCTGGCAATTTCATCTTTTTCAAAAATTCTTTGGCTTCTTTTTCGGTGATAGGCTTTTTGATAGATGACGGTCCACTCACCATTGGCTTGGACTTTCTTAAGCTTTCAGGCACAAAGCATCTTCCTGACCTAGTCAAACCCCCTACCTTATTTATATCTTCCACTACTTCTTTCCCGTGATAGGTCATCACAGTCCTCCCATAATTCCAGGGAACCCTTGTCGTATCAACTATCGGAGGTTGGGTCACTGGTTTAAGGACAATAGGCGCTTCCAGTGCTCCTTTCACCGTCAAGATGGGCTGACTTAGAGCTCCTACCACTGTCAACTTAGGTTTATCCTGACTTAAATCAACATACCTTCTGGTGCCTTGTACTGTGATCAGGGGTTTCTTTGTGCTTTCTTGGTCTTTATCTTCTCTCATTCCTTCCTGGCTCAATGACATTACTTTCAAAGACTCTTCTACATTCACTGATTTCTCCTCAATGGTCTGTACCTTGACAATAGGCTTATAACACCTTGAAAACTCTTTCCCATCATATATCAATTCTAACATATTGGTTTCAGCATGGGTTGGCAGCGGATTCTGGTTAATGTTTGGACCCTCTGGGGCCTGGACCAGCATCTGATTTATGTCAATTAAATCTTGGATAGCTCTCTTTAAATGCCAGAATTTTTCGATATCATGGCCTGGCATCTCAGAACACTACACACACCTTAAAGAATAATCAAGATTCCTTAGCGGTGGATTTGAAAGCCTTCCTTGAATTGGGCTTAAGACCTTCAATTTTCTAAACCTATCAAACATGCTAGCATATGACTCCCCAAGAGGTGTGAATTGCTTTTTGACCGCCTTCTCTTTCTTATACTCGGGCCTAGGTTGAAAACTGGGTCTGGAGGAGTTTTGGTAATTTGGTGGAGAGAATGGGCAATTTTGTAGAGCTTGCGCGCACCACTGCGGGTAAAAAAGGATTTGAGTATATGACTCTGCACTATATACTGGGTATGGGGGTGGTGGAATGGAATATAAAGGATTTGTGAAGGGTAGTAATGGAGGGGAGGAATATATGAAGGTTAGACGTAGACTTGGGCTTGAAATTGGAGATAGGGGCGAGGTGGTCTTTTGGGATAGGAATGGGTTCCAGCTACGACAGTCTCCATGTCCTCTTTCTTTTTTTTACCTCCGAATGCGCCAAATCCACCTTGAATCGCTTTTGTAGTGGCTTTTAATGAGGCAAAACTCACTATTCAGCCGGTCTTATTTTCGTCCTCTATCATTTCCCCCATTTTGAGGACTTCAATAAAAGACTTTCCCATTGCCGGAAGTAAATGTTGAAAATAGGTCTCATCCTATGCCTGAATGAAAACCTCTACCAACTTACTTTCTTTCATTAGAGGCTTTACCCTGGCGGCCTGTTCACGCCACCTTATCGCGTATTTC
>NW_025886215.1:0-1074 GCF_002878395.1 Capsicum annuum
ATTGGGAAGAGGTGATTAGATAGGATTTGACTCATCTTCAATTTATCGAGATATAACTTTAGATAGGAGGATATGGAGGTCGCAGAGAAGGATTGATGGTTGGTAGGTAGTGTATGTTGTCTTAGTATTAGTCTATTCTTGTAGAGTTTGTAGTCTTTTGTTTGTGGTAGTCTAGAGCGCTATGTTTGATGTCTATAGTATGATTAGCCTACTCATGTAGTCTTTGGATTTTGGTCTATATGATCATTTGTTATTTACTATTTTTAAGTGGTCGCACCTTATTAGATGTTATAGATTCTTTGTATATATTCTCCATATTGCTCTCATATTAGTTGTCATGTTCTTCTTCACTGTCATTTTTCCTTTCAATTAGAACTTCGATTTGCTTCTCTTGAGGGTCTTTCGAAAATCGTCTCTCTATCTTCAAGTGGTAGAGGTAAAAAAGTGGGAATTCACTGGGTATGTTGTTGTATTAAATCACTACTTAATATGAAACGAACGAAACAAAGGTAGTAATGAAATGCTTGAGCCACAAATAAAATTCAAAATGCAACAAGTATGTTTAGGAAATAAATGGTAGTAGTACTTAGCACTTGTGGTCTATGTAATAGGGATTAATTGTCTAATAGTATTTTTCTTGAAAACTTCTTGATGAAGATTAAACAATAAAAAATTATGTGGGGTGGGGTGGGGGTTCATGAGGGCGGATCAAAAACAACAAATTTTGTAGGGGTAGGGGGTTGAAGTAAAAACGACGAAGTTACACACAACCAGAGGTAACAGATGAAAATTTGGTTGGATTTCGTTTTTTTCCTTCACACTTTCGGTGAAGGGTCGAGGTTAGTTGACACATATCATTGTGAATGACACTCTTTTTGCCCAAATTTGACCATTTTCACTTCTCAGTAATTGAGTGGAAAATTGGGTGCTTATGGGTCTTTGGCCATTTCAGGTTGGTGATATAATGACAAGTACCATTTATGTTTGTTAGATTAGAATTTTTTTTCTTTTTATGAAATTATTAATTTTGAGATTGCAGGGCGGGTTGTAGTCTTTGGAGGTAGAAAATATAAA
>NW_025886216.1:0-3103 GCF_002878395.1 Capsicum annuum
CCTCGAACTAAGTTCCATGTGGTTCATCACCACGATCCACGGGGCCACTGAGATTCACTGTGTGCCCACCCATATTGTATAAGAATTTATGACAACCGAAGCCCGCACAATTAGATTCTTCTTATATGTGCATCTCCAAGCTCGTAAGGGTATCAAATCGAGCCCCCCGTAGCCCATTACCCCTGCCATATCACCATACTTATCCAACAATCTCTCCCTCGAACTAAGTTCTATGTGGTTCATCACGACGATCCACGAGGCCACCGAAATTCACTGTGTGCCCACATAGCTTCTTCTCATAAGTGCATCTCCAAGTTCGTAAAGGTATTAAATCGATCCCCCTGCACCCCATCACCCTGCCACATCATCATACTCACTCAACAATCTCTCCCTCAAAGTAATTTCCATATGGTTCATCACCACGATCCACAGGGCCACCGAAATTCACTGTGTGCCCACATAGCTTCTTCTCGTTTATGCATCTCCAAGCTCGTAAAGGTATCAAATCGAGCCCCCGCACCCCATCACCCTGCCACATCATCATACTCAATCAGCCCAAAGACAATCTTACATAGTGTGATATTGTCCACTTTGGGTCAAATCTGCATGGTTTAAAAGATCTTACACCTTATATATAGCTTCCCAATCCCTTCTGAGACTTTTTTTTACACACCCAACGGTATGATTTATATTGCGACTTAACTCTCTTCTGTTAAATATCAAATGAAACAAAGTATGATTAGGATTTTTTTCCTCATCAAACACCTTTTTTTTTTCCTAATTGGACATGTTGTACAACCCTAGCTAAGATAATCAATAACCTTCTTAAATATTTCATTTATCTCAATTTATGTGACACTTCATAATTCTTGAAAGTCAAACAAATTAGTTTGATTTTGAATTTGAACATAAAATTTAATTTTTTTAAAATAAAATATTATTTATTTAAAGACTATGTAAAATATACTATAAATTAATTATAATAATAATCAATTCAAAATATTCAAACAATGTATAAAAAAAATTAGGATCTAATATAACTTACTTAAAACTCAAAATAACACGTAAATTAAGACAAGATATTCTCTCGTGAAACATGTGTAAAACAAGAAAAAAAAAAAAGATAAACGACATTGCTTTTAATATATGTGCTTCTAGGGACTATAATTTCCAGCATCCCAATCTCTTTTACAGGAAAAATAACATGTAGGTCAATCATGTCCAATTACATATTTACTTTATGTTATTTTTATTTGTCACATTTTAATTTAACATATATATTAAAAAAATAATTAATATGATTATTTTATTAAATTTCTTAGGATGTTTTAGAAATATTTATTTATCTATTTATCTATCTATATGTAAATTATCGGATCGAGTATTACTTAGATGTGAAACTTGCAGACTTCATTGGTTGTAATATTTATCTTATTTTCTTTGTTAGTTGATGTATAATATTAGTGCTCCATCCTTTCGATAAAATTTGTATACTATTAACTTTACTCAATTAAGAAATAATTAATATAGTAAAAACTAATTTTTATCGTATTATCTTTTAAAGATATAATTTATTATTTTAAAAAATATGTTGGATAATAAATATTGTTTAATTTATTTCTTTTTATCCTCACAGTCACTACTAAAAAACCGAAAAAACTGACCACTTGTGGTCGGTTTTTTAATTATTTTTTTAATTTTTTTTTATTAAAAAAGCGACCACATGTGGTCGCTTTATTATTATAAAATATCAAAATAAATATTCTAGTAATTTTTATATAATTTTTTTATATTTTATAAATTAAAATTTTAAAAAAATAAGAAAACTGACCACAAGTGATTGATTTTAAAAAAAAAATTAATTTAAAAATATTTTCAAAAACCGACCACAAGTGGTCGGATTTTTAAAATTAGTTTTTAATTAATTTTTCAATAAACCGACCACTTGTGCTCGATTTTCTTATTTTAAAAAAAGAAAAGAAAATATTTTTTAAAAAGTGACCACTTATGATTGGTTTTTATTTAAAATAAAAAGAAATTAATTTTTATAAACTAACCACTTGTGGACGGATTTTATTGAAATTACAAAATTAAATTAAGTTTAAAAAATGACTACTTGTGGTTGTTTTTAATTTAAATAATATTAAGAAAAAAATTTAAAAACCAACCACATTTGGTTGGTTTTAGATTTAAAAAAGATAAAAAGTAAATAATTATTTTTAAAAAGTAATTATATCCCATATATAATATTTTTATTTTACAGGATCTCTTAGGCTGGGGTATGCCACTCAGCCTACCAGACCATATAATAATATCGGATTAAGCCTAAGTCGGAAGACCGAACCAAAGCACCAATCGAAATAGAAAAGAATCTTAAGTAGTTTTATGACTGTATGGACTCTTTTACCCAAACATGGGGCCTGTCAGAGATTTAATAACCTTATGTTGAACCTGTGTGTCTAGAAGTTCTAATTGTGCGGAAATTCGCCCTTTTCTCAACAATACGGGCTAGAGAAGCACAACTTACTAGACGGCATCACAGAGACAAGGTTAACATAAGTGTATTGAACTCGACTGTACCTCCATTTTGGAACCAAGTCAAGAAATTAAAAAGATTATTTTATATTTTGATAGAGTCTGGAGCTTTCATAGTTAACATGTCAGCGAAATTAGATCTTCAACATAGATATAAGAAAATATTTTAGCCGGACATAGTCACGGCTGGACTATGGTAGATGTTTAAGTAAATGAATATAAGTAGTAAAGAGATATGCACCTGACTAGCCGAGAACCAAACAGAAATAGTAGTAAACAAGTAGCTTCTTTTTCATTTAATTCTTGAACATATTACAAAGAGAGAGAGAGAGAGAGAGAGAGAGAGAGAGTTTATGAAAAATAAAAGAAGAGAATTTTTAACTCCTGCCTCTTCTCAAGAATGAGGCGCCTATAAATAATAAAAAAGAGAATCTTGCACAGTAATAGATGGGTCCCTGTGCATAGTGATTTTACTATTACAAAGAGGAAATTATTACAGTTGTATCTTATCCATCAGTCACGTGTTGTCTTTTCCTTTCCATTTCTTGATGAATGCTTCAGCTTTTTC
>NW_025886217.1:0-4058 GCF_002878395.1 Capsicum annuum
AACGTCAGTTGATACTTTAAATATATAGTTTTATTGCTTGATGCAAGACACACATGCAATGCACGTACACTAACCTAGTTCAAAAAAAGAGTAAGAAGGAGTTGAAGCATAGTCAAGTATGTAGGCTGATGGTTAAAACTAAACACAAACTATAAAAAAAAATATAATGTTCTACTATTAAAACTGAAAATCATATTATGAATTAAAGTTAACCAATAATAACAATAAATGAAATGTAATTCTTAAGTGAGGCTTAGAAGAATAGAGTATACGTTGACCTCACTCCTATCTTGAAAAGGAGAAACAGAATAATGTCAATTCATTCATTTAAGTACCAGCAGTCCAAGAAAGTCCCTAAAATACACAATGTGCAAGGACTTTTCAATTTTTTTAGGATACAAGCACAAAAAATAAGTTCAACTAATCCAATAGAAAAAAAACTACAAAAGCAAACTCTGGAACATAAGTAAACAAACAATAACCATTTTAGATAAATCCGAGACTGTCTTTCATACATCCATAACAATCAAGAAAAAGATATTTAGCTAAGTACATAACGGATTTCAAGAGATAAATTGGACAATTATATGACATAACTAATCTTCTCAAGACTTAAAAAGAAAAAAGGAAGAAACATTGACAAACAAAATTAAGAATTACCTGCAAAATATTTACTTGTTTTTCGTTTATTTAAGTACAAATGTCACAAAAGAATCCATTAAACATATCATCTATGAGAACACCTTCAATTAGGACAATTCAAATCTCATCATTTTGTAGTAAATCAACATGTTTGATAATTGTATATGATCATCCAAAAGCATAGAACAAAACAAAAATATTAACCAATTAAATTCAAAACTCTCAAATCTTTTTAATTCAAAAACAAAGAAAATAATTAAAACTCTCGAACTCTTGAACGTACTCGATTCTTTGTCACTTCGATTTCCACCACGCATTCATAACACCCTAGGAAAAGATATCTAGGCTAAGCACACAAAGCATCTCAAAATATCAAAATATAATCTTATATTTTGAATTTAACAAATAAGTATAATTAAAAATTCAACTATAATACTAACAAATAATATGCTAAAATGTAGTAAATTAACATAATCAAAGCTAATCAAAATTAAGTAACAATTTAAAAAGAAAGAGAAAGAGCTAAACCTTTGATATTTTGGCTACTTTATTCGGCATCAACAAGAATATTTTGTTCAATTTTTCGATTGAAAAATCTAAACTGAAAAAGCAAATTATCAAAAAAGGAGAATTCGTTGTCAATTATTGATTATATATAATTAATATATAATATATAAAGATATTAACTAAAATAAATTTAAAAAGGCAAAAAAGATGATGATGCAAGAATGTGACTTGAATCATCAAAATCAAAATATAAGAAGAAAAAAGTAGAAGTAAAAGAAGTATACCTTTTTTTGTAAATTTTAATTTGATCCATCCAAATATTACTTAAATAGAGTTAGGGAATTTTTTTTTATATAAAATAAAATTTTAATTGATTTAGAAATATTAAATATTATGATTTCTTACCTAGATTAATAACCAAAACTAAAAATAACATAAATCAAATTAAGTGCAATTTTTTGTACCTAAATTAAAAAGAATACATTAGAGTCCTTTAACATAGAGACAAAATATATCTAGGTGTTATAAAACAAGAAAGAATAAAGAAGAAGAGTAGAGAGAATAGAGAGAATGGTTCTTATTTCTTCCCTTAAGGGATGAGAGATCATTAGATTGTAAATACAATAAACAAAATCCCTCTATTTATAGGAAAAACTTACTCCTAGTCTGAGTAAAAGACGAATGTTTCAAATCCTAATAGATATCAAAGTAGATCTTGATAGGCATTCACTATAATGTAAATACATTTATAACACTCCCCTTTGAATGTCTAATTGGTAGATAATGTGCCTCGTTAAAACCTTACTAGAAAAAATCCAGTAGGAAAAAAAATCTAGTGAAGGAAAAAGAGTACACATCTCTAATAATACACATTTCAGCTGCCTCATTAAAAACCTTACAAGGAAAACCCAGTGGGACAAAACTTCGTAAGGAAAAAAGAGTACAGCGCGTATTAACTCCCCCTAATGAGAACATCCTTGACCTTTGCATCTTGATCCTGTGCAGCATCTTCTTGAAAGTTGCAATTGAAGAAGATTTTGTGAATAAATCAGCCACATTGTCAGTTGAACGAATCTGTCACACGTTAATATCATCATTCTTTTATAGCTCATGTATGTAAAAAAGTTTTGACAAAATGTGCTTCGTTCTATCTCTATTTATGAATCATTCCTTAAGATGTGCTATGTATGCTGAATTATCTCTATAAAATTATGGGTAGATTGTCATATTTCACACTACATTTTTCTCTAATGAGATGTATCATGGACCTCAACCATACATATTCTCTGCTTGATTCATGAATAGCTATTATCTCAGCATGATTCGATGAAGTGGCTACGATAGACTGTTTTGTATATCTCCAAGATATGGCAGTACTACCACATATGAACACATAGCCTATTTGAGATCGAGCTTTATGCGGGTCAGATAAGTACCCAACATCAGCATGACCAATAAGATCGGGACTGCAATCTTTAGAATAAAATAAGCTCATGTGTTTTATTCCATTTTGATGTCTCATAGTAGGAGCAGAAATATACCTTGCTAACAAATTGACTGAAAAGGTTATAGGCCTTGTAGTATTTGGAAGGTACATGAGTGCATCAATTGCACTAAGATATGGTACTTCATAACCAATCCAATTTGATATATTTCGAATTTCAGCAAATAATCTATTGCTTTGAAAACTCTCCAAGAGTTGCAATGATATTCAAGCAATAAGCTTATATAGTATAAGGATTATAAATAAGTTTTCCAGAAACTTTTATATGCTTCAAGCAGTTTGAATCCTTAAAAGTTTTCACATAAGTTTTATACTTACCAAGATGCATCCTTTCATGTCACTTGATAAATGTTTCTACGTCAGCATGCTTAAATAAACGTAAAATTCAGATCTTTGTAATCTTTCACAATATTGTGCCAATATTGTGTCAAAGATATTGACGATATATCATTTCGTATTGGTTCACAATGTGACATAATATTTTGAGATCTCATCACTTCATTATTTTCAGGTACATGAGCCTCTCATAAGGTTTCATGAAGTGTTATATCGTAGGCTCTTCAAGAGCTCATTGCCTTCTTATTATGATTATTTGCTCCTTATTTTTCGAGGACTATTTCATTTGGAATCGATCAATCTACCACGTTTTACACATGTATAGACTTTGTCCTTTAGGAACACAAAATAAGAGCACTTGCGCTTAATATGAGATGCTTTCAGCATTTGAGTTGAATTATCTTTTGGATGAGGATATGGTGATAATTCCTAACGTATTTCATAGCGCTTATAATCTCCCCCTTATGTTAGGAAAACTAACATACATCCTCTACTTCTTTGAGGAATCCATCATTGTGCATTACTGTATATTCATTAATCATGTGCCGCACATCAAAATTATTAGATGGAATAATTGGTTCCCGACCATGAACCAATTGAGAGGGGAGAAATAATCATAATTTATTGATATAATGTATACAAATGCTATTGCAATATATCATATTTCAGACCAATACATTAAGTTTTGTTCTCATTAACAATGGTTTAGATATTTATCGAAGACATTCAATGCTAAACTATCATCATCAAGATGAATTATCTTGATTAAACAATCTGAAAACTATGCTCAATTTATATTGAACAAGTAACTTTATAAATGTCAAACGTAGGTTGACCATGAATGTACATGTGATCATCTTATTGATGCATCTTTTCAACATATCACATGATAGGTGAACGGGCTCTTATTCACCTTTTATAATTTTCAGATTTGAAGGGATCCAATCCAAATATTAGTTGGTCCAACCAACTTGTCATGAGAACAAACGACATAAATAATTCTTGAAGAATCTTCTAGTTCTTCAATACATGCACATTTTTGAGATGTCACAATCGTTCATATCAATTT
>NW_025886218.1:0-2697 GCF_002878395.1 Capsicum annuum
GGATGATATAAGGAGATTACTCCTTAATTTGTACACAATCAGGTTCAATATTATTCAAATAATTACGAACAACTCAACTAAGTACAAAAAATCACCTATACATGGAGAAATCAAGATTACATGTTGAACTAAATACTATTACAGTAACAGTTCACGAATCCACAAGTCATAGCTTAGGGAAAACGGAAATCATACAAAAATACAACTTTTAGATATGTCGATATATGAATATAAACAAACTTGAAATTAGAATAGGGAATTGACAATCAAAATCCAACAGATTTTCTCATTTAAAAAGAAGAGGGATGGAGACATATGTTAGTTAACAGATATAAATAAACACGCATTCAAAACAATCTAGTCAAAATGATAGCGCAAGTGTCATGTATTTTTAAGATTTCTCCCACAATGCTAGTTTAAGCACATAATGACACACAAAAATTAGAGGATTTAACTCAAAACTCATAATTATATCTTAATAGGATTGTTCATAAGAGAAAATAGATAAAGAAGTACGAGTTTGAACGGAATAGCAAAACTGAGAAAAATTCTCTCAGAATCCGTCATTTTCAAAGAGAAAGGGGCTGCATAGCTGGTTCGCTGTTGATGGAGGTATGGGGACGGACAAAAGAAGCCAGCGGCGGTACTGGGTCGGCTCCCCGCTGATAATGATGGTGGCTACAGTGCTGGAGGGGTGACGCCATGACTGATGAGGTCTGGTCGAAAGTGGAGCAGCGTGGAGGGGAGAGAGGCGCTGGCGGGGGCTGTTTCGTTGGAACGGAAGGACGACACCAGTGATGGCGTTAGAGCGAAGAAGGAGGAGGACGAGAGGGGCCTCATGGTGGTGTTGGAGCGGCGCTGGCGGCGGCGCTGTTGTCGCCGATAATGGAGGTAAGAGGGAGAGAGTCTAGAGAGAGAGACTAAGGGAGGCTGCCTTTTTTTTGTTTTTTTGGAAATTAGGGATTAGAGTTAGGTTGTTTTTAATAAGGAAAGAGGCAGATCAAACCTCAGCCGTTAGATCAATTTTGATCAACGGCTAGGATTTTAAGATTATGTGAGGTTAGAATGCGGCTAGGATTACAAGCAATTACGCTAAGATTGTAACAAATGGCTAGAATTGCAAGTAATTGGATTAAGATTGTAATGGACTGAGTAAAGTAGGCTATAATTGTAAGAAATTGAATAAAATTGGATTAAAAGGTAAATGAATTAGGCAAGGTACTTTTGAATAGGCTGTTATTTAAATGTGTAATAATAATAATAATAATAATAATAATTTAAAAATAATAATTTAAATAATAATAATATAATAATAATAATAAATAATAACAATATATATGCTAATAAATAATAAAAATAATAATATCAATAAATAGTATTAAATAATAGAAAACTTAGAAATGTATTTGCCAAAAATGTGAGTGCGCACAATTATGTGAAAAAGTAATTTAATTAATAAAATTATGTAACATGTTGTATTTGAATTAATAAATTGTAAAATGATATAAAAAATTAATAAAATAATTTATATATATTTAAATCACGAATGTGACACGTTGACAATCTGTTTGATGCAAGAAAAAAAAGTGCAAAAAATAATAATATTTAAAAAATTAGTAATATTATTAAAATAGCAGCCTAAATGTAGTATCGGGAGGTCAAAATTGGGTGTCAACAACGGTTGAGATCTAGAGGTTGAGAATTTAATTATGATTTGACTAAAATTTAAAAATTGAATTACAAATTGACTATGATTGTAATATATTGGCTAAAATTGTAGTGAATTAAATAAAATAGGCTAAAATTGTAAGAACTTGGATAATATAAAATAATAAATAATATATAATAAATAATGAATATTAATAACGGCTGAGACTTAAATGTTAAGATTTTGATTAAAATTAGATGAAAAATTTAATTTAGTCTAATTAGATACATTTGGCTAGAATTATAATAAATCGGGTAAAATTAGTTTAAAATTGTTATGAATTGGCACAATTGAGTTAGAAAATACACAAATTTAAAAAATATCCGTTATTTCAATAATAATAGATAATGTATTTGGGATAATAATTGTGAATGTGTATGTTTACGAAAAATAATAAAATATTCTATTTGAATTGATAAATCGTAAAAAATGGTAAGCTTATAACTGTAAACCACTCAGATTACTTCCTACACCCTTATATATATATATATACGAAGTATATATATATCGATTACTGCATACGTCACTACATGATATATATATATATATATATATATATATATATATATATATACATATATTTAATTGTCTATCAACTTTCAGATACGTACTATAAACATCAAATATACGATTTTACTACCCCATAATAATATACAACGTATTTCACAAATACTCAGATGAATTATCGATTACGTTATCATATGTCATTAATATACCTTCACTGCATAATATGTATATATATATATATATATACGTATACATACACTCACATATACACACTATCGACTATATCAAATTCTAAATATGTACTATATCTATCAAATACGTACACAAGTATATTATCCAATAATATAATGCGATGTGCTTCTTATATTTACGCAGATGAGTGATCAATTAATTATATTCGATTATCTTAATACAATTATTAGGTTTTGACTACATCGTTCATCAATCGATTACTAGATAATTTATATATATATATATATATA
>NW_025886219.1:0-3704 GCF_002878395.1 Capsicum annuum
GGGGGTTAGAAAAAGGGGTGTGACAACTCTGGCGACTCTGCTGGGGACAATGACAAGTTTTTAGAATTCGAGCTATCTTTTGGAGTTGAGCGACTTTGTTTGGCATTACGAGTGTATAAGCATTGTTTGTGTTATTGTTTCCACTTTTGTGCGTTTTTTGTGCTCTTTGTTTATAGTATTTATCCTATGTGTTACCGTTTATATCTGTCATCATGTGTCTACCCCCAGGCCTTCTTTCTGCAACAAGTCTGTAGTACACGTGTTGTACAAGACCTTTAATTGAGTCACCCTTATTTTAGGGGGGGAGCCATCGGTGTTATGGAGTAGGTGAAAAGCAAAGTAGCCACTATCGACCATACACTCCCCCGAACAGCCTTGTTAGTGAACCACAACGTAGGTCAACCTTTAGGTCATGCTTATATGCATCATACTGAGACCTAGCGGGACCCACATGACCCTTTGTAGGAGACTCACCTCTAAAGCATCCCTACGTGCTAACTATTGCATCTTTAAGGGTAACGTGGTAATTTGACGGACTGATTTGAAAAAAAGCATTTGTTAGGAGTAAGGTGCGTAGGCAAAAACGAAAAAGAAAAAAAATAAAAATAAAAATAAAATATAAAAAACAAAAAAAGTGATTCGAAAAGAATGAATCAAAAGGAGTGTCGTAGTTTATTTTAGAGTTGTTTATGGCTTTTGTTCTTCACGATCCAAAAACTCAAAAAGATTTTTTTTTTTTACGTTTTTGCATTCATCTTCTCAAAGTACCGTAAGTTCAACAAAAAAAAATGAATGGAAAAAAATAAAAAAAAGGGTTTTGTTTGCCTTTTCTACTTATTTGTCAAAAACAAAATACCAAAAAGATTTTTTTCATAATTGGTGGTGTCAGTCTTAGTTGAAATGTCTAGATGAAAATCCAAAAAGTTTTCATTCGTTTGTTTTTGGTTGTCTCTTAAGTTAGGGTCAATTTATTAGTTAATCGTTAATTGTCCAATCTGGATGAACTACGCATACCTGATTCCCTTCCCTCGGGTTGGGATACGTAGGCAACCCTCGGTGGGTTCGGTAATATTTGTGTTGGCCTTTGTCTTATTATTAGCCTAGGTCTGTCGCCCCGTAATCTAGAGTTATTAGCCAAGTAGACTGATTTTGCTCAGTACTTCTGTTCCGCAAATTGGAGTCATGAAGTGGTCTGTCCCATCGACATATGTTTGCGTAAAAAATCCTAAGGGTTGAGAATCTTCTACTCCTGTTGAATTTTTGAGCTAGCGTCTTATGTGTTATTACAGGATGGATTTGTCCACCAAGTCTAGAGTCCTGATGGTTGTCAAGGTGCCCAAAAAGTTAATCAAGTGGTGGGAAATATTTCACTATGTTGATCAGCAGAAACTGATTCAAATATTAGGTGATCTTACAAAACTTCTGCATGTTACCCCTCGTCCAGATTAAATAGAGGCTTTGTTGACCTTTTAGAATCCAAGTAGTTTGGTGTTCAGGTTTGGGGAATGTGAAATGACTCCTACTTTGGCAGAAATATCCGGTTTGTTGCATTTGCCCTATATCGAGAAGGATATGATTCGAGCACGAAATCATACTGGCATGAGATTTTTGCAGTATTGTGGTTTAAAAAGTAAGGGTATGCGTTTGGGTTGTTTAAGTGATTCGTGGGTTTCCTTAGATTTTTTGTTCGCTAGATTCGGGCCCTCAGAAGGTTTTGATTGCTTTTGGGATGAATTTCATATGACTAAAGAGAAGTGGGAGAGAAAGAGTCTTGAAGTCTTCACCCTCGCTTTGTTAGGTAATTTAGTGTTTCCGCTAGAAGAAAGACGTATTAATACACGTTTGCAATTTGTGGTGATGGCTCTATTTCATAAGGATCAAAATGAATAAGGCATTAATCAAAAGGGCAGGTTCACTCTCATACACATGATCTTAACAGAAATATACAAGGCTTTAACCGAAGTGAAGGGGGGGTGAGATTTTTTTAGAGCAGTAACCTGATATTGCAGTTATGGATGATGGAGCATTTGCATGCGCCTTCTTTAGTTAGACCAGGCGTGGTAGATCGTTGTATTCCCAATCGAGTGAAAGCCATGGATCTCAGGTTGCATTTGGATAAATTCTCGCTACCTGTGGAAGTCGAGCTTGGATTGAATTTCTTGAGTCAAGGATCGGGGATAACATTTTGTGGACTTGTCTGTGGCTTCAACCAAAGATAATCTTGTTTGGTTGTCAAATACAGCTCCTTCTAGTTATGTTAGGGCTTAATTGCACTAGACCATACAGTCCTTCTAGGGTAATGTGCCAGTTGGGTAGGCCGCAGGATGTTCCACCAAAGGTGGATCTTCTAAAGGATGTTGAGTACTTCAAGGACCAAGCCTTAGGTGAAAGCAAATACGAGCAGTTCTGGAAGCATGCAACAAAGAAAGTTTGGATAATCCGGGGTACACTCAGGGATATGGGGTCTGGCTTCAATCTGTCCCTCAGGGTATCAGTCAACCCTTACCAGCGTAGCTTAGAGGGAGAATACAGGAAGAATGCATAGTTGACGACCATCAGGATGAAAGTGCGGGGTCCAAAGTGGAGACACTGAGAGTTCGTTTAGCAGATTTGTTCAAGACGGTAGAAAGGTGTCAGAATAATCTTTCCAAGTGCACTCCTCATGAGGCAGGAATACGGGCCTGAAGCTTCTTCCCTAATATCAGGGTGTCTTTATAGGATATGCTACAAAGTTTGAATGGGAGAAAGAGAACTTCATAGACAGGTCCATCTCAGCCAGGATCATCACGCAGAGCACCAGTCTGAAAGATGATTCCTTATCTTTATTCAGTTTGAGTCTTTTATGTTTCTGTCATTGTAGGGTGGTGTCTGCCTAGGTTGGAGTCAAGTTGTTTTGGTATTAGGGTCTTTATCAGTAATTTCACGTATGTCGTCTTAGGGGGTCTAGAATGTTATTTTGTATTTGTTGTTTAGTTTTTAAAGCGGTCTTAAATTCGTTGCATGTTTTGTTTCTTTCTTTCATCAAAATGTTATGAGGTTACATCTTTCTTTTGTTTGTTTGTTTTCGTTTTTGCGTAAAAAAAATAAAAATAATAATAATAATAATAATAATAAGTGTAGATAAAAATAAGTGTAGATAAAAATTGGGATGATGTTAAAATGACCTCGCTACCCTCAAAAGCTGGTAGAAATGAACATGAATTTAGGACAATTTTACCAATGTGATTCCCACGCTTGTTGTGTGCCCTAATCCTAACGGATGTCGTCTTTGATGAGCATGTTCCTTCAGATAACAATGGTAGGTTTGCAGCACTCTGGCTAGTTACCCATACTTCACTAGATCCAAAGTAAAGCTCGCCATGGCTAGCAGAGAGATTGAAAATTCGCTCATTGACTCGGATTAGAATCACAGGGAAGAAAGTTCAGAACACAATGAGGAGGTAATAAGGCTCAGGAAACAATTGATAGATTTTCATCGGGCATGGGCCAGCGGAATGCCTCCTCCTCCGCTCCCTGAAGGTCTTGGGAATATCTCTAATTTCCCACCGCTCTCTCAAGCGCAATTATCTGCTCCTACTGAGTCACCTGAGCACGCGCCAGGATTCACTCCGCGACATTGTTATCCTGGCAGTTCTGGTGTGCCCTTGGCAGCTCCTCAATCAAGACCCGCTGCTCAGCCGGCGCCACCGATCACACTGGTATTC
>NW_025886220.1:0-2764 GCF_002878395.1 Capsicum annuum
TTAATTTGGATTGGTAGGTTGGCTCTGGCTGGAATAAGGTTGATGGGTTGGTGTAGCATTGGGCTTGTGGTGCTGTTGTTTACTGAAGGAGAAAGGATAGAGGAGAAATGGGCCGGCAGTTTGGCCTGTCTTGGGTTAATGTTGAAGTGGTGTCAAATTGGGTTTTAATTGGGGTTATTTAATAACCCCAATTAGATTTAATTGGGTTAAATTTCCCTAATTAAATTAGGTATGTGGTAATTTTCAAAATTATTTTAGAAGAAAAAGAAAAAATAATCTCAATAAGAATATTATTTCAATTAAGATTTAGCCTATTCTACTTAAATTTTGACCAAATTAAAAGTTGATTGGCCAATTGCATTGAAATTGTGGCCAATTTAGTTTCAATTATGATCAAATTTAATAGATTGGTTAAATTAAATTGAAATTCAATACGAATTAGTTCTTCCTTTAATCCAGAGCTTCTTGATCTAATAAAATCAAATGCATATTTATCCAAATAAATTATTTTGATAATAAATTATATTAAAATCAAGATTTTAATCATTATATTTATTTTCAAAATAATTCTTAATTAAAATCCAATATTTCATAGAAGAGATATTTAAGTATTCAAATTATATGATCTCGTATAACTGAACACAATAATATATAATCTCTACTTAAAATGACAAAATTACGTATAAAATATATTTTGAAAATTTTTTATTCGAATGAAATAAATATTTCAATTTTATTTAAAACCAAATAAACTTAGGATTAAATTTATTCGTGGAGGGCAAAAATTAGATGTCAACACAAGGCTATTAATATCATATAGGACCCCACACGGTCACACATATCACATAATAGCTAAATTTCGACAGTCACATCACATATAGGCCCCCACACAGGTACAACACATAAATAGACATTTTCATGATTAGTTCCCACCCTTAACATGCATTTTCTATCATCATTTACTACCCAACTCAGTGTGCAAGAGTTAAGCCATAACCTACCTCTAAAGGCAAAACCGGTCCGCTACACTTGAACGCGCGACCTTAATTTTCAAGAACAATCTCGAGCTTCACTAAAATCATCAAATATGAAATATACGCCTCAAAACAAAACCAATGACATCCATATTGACTACTTTTGGTTTGGGGTAAAAACGGACCCCAAAACGGGTTTTCGAAAAAGAAAGGCAAAATCAAAACTTTACTTTAAAAATATGTTCCCCATATTTTTAGAAATCTGCAGCTAAAAACCCAAGTTAAATCGAGTAAAACATGGGGTTCAAATTGAAGAAAAACCATTTTTGAGCTTTACTGGGTAAAATCTTTGAAATTCAGGTTAAAATAAAGAATCGGAGTTGTTTAAAGGGTTAAATTTATTAATAACTAGTAATTATAAGATAAAAACATTATTCAAATGAAAAGGAGTAAAATTTAGGTTTAAAATCATGCACTAAGATTTTTGAGGTTTAGAGAAATTAATTAAGAAATTACTAAGAAAAGGGTGAATTATTACCTTAAATTCGTAATAAAATGAAGAAATATGTGTTAATCTAGCTTCCCAAGCTCCCACAAACTTTACTTTTAAGCTCCCATACTCCGGACTTCGATGGGGTGTTCGAGATTCGTTCGGAGTCCGATATACACAAACGAACTATGCAGCCATACTAAATTCGACGTTCCGGACGGGATGGCGATATAATATTTTCAAAAACATCATTTTCACAAAGTTGACCCCCAAAATCCGAAATCGTAATTTTCCAAATCGAGGGTCGAAATGAGATTTAAAAGCCGTAAAACCATACCAAATATGCTAATACCCTAAAATCAATATTCTGGATCTGTTGGCAAAGTTAGATTTTCCATTCGAGGTCGTTTCAATCAAGTGTGAGTTACACACCTATATTTCCAATTTTCCAACTTTTGACCAATAGGTCGAAATGAGCTCGAGTGCACCAGGATCCGAACCAAAGGTCTATCTAGCTTAAAATCGATATTTTGAAACTGTTGGCACAGTCCGTTCGATCATTCATTGCACGAATTAAAAGATATCCACGTAAGTCCAAAATAAGGCTCTCGAAGTCATAAAAAGTTACAATATTGCATAAATGACACCAAACTACATCGAAAATCATGTCAATCACTCTCACATCCCAGAAATATCATAATGCAACAACGGGGAGGGGTAAAACAGTCAAATCACACAAAATCACAAATATCACATATTTCATCAAATTTTTTGGTAGATAATTTCCAATCGTTTCGACAAATACTTCGTACACAAAAATTGATAAAAGAAATAAATAAGTTTTAAAATGTATTTAACGGGTATAAACACCAATGAAATTAGAAAATTTACAAGGGCATTTAACATATATATGATTTTATCTCACACACAAAGAACTAACCTTAAACATGTTCTATATTTATGTTCATTCAAGAATATATGAGATATTAGTTCTGGTGATTAACAAATTTCATGTTTAAGCTCTCAAGCAATATAATGAATGTATGTTAGCCAAAGGCAATAAAATGGCTTAACGGACTTAAATATGCAATTGAAAGTAGTTGTAGAAGTAATTAACATTTTGTCACTAGACCACCAAACTTTTATCTCTACAAGTAAAATTAAGAGCAGCATATCAAACTTTAGGCCTTAGAAACACTCCAAAAGAAAATGCAATACAAATTAGAGAAAAACGTACCTACTGTCGATCAATAATTTCTTTATTTCAATACAATATTGTCCTTGATTGAGCATCTCTCTA
>NW_025886221.1:0-2058 GCF_002878395.1 Capsicum annuum
CCCTAAGTCAGATTATCGCTGATCTACAGCGGATTATCAAATGTACATAAAAGAAGAAAAGATGAAAAATAAACTTGTATGGGAAGATGAGGTCTTTCCTACTTTGTTGTTGCTGTTTATAAAATTTTGTTGTTATTATTATAAATACTAATAACAAATGTCATGTAGTTGGACATGGAGATGCATGAATTTCGATTTAATTTGTCCGTTATCATACTCTTGGTGGGAGTAAGGTATCAAGTATCTCGTGAAAGTGATTTCTTTCCATTGAGAAACTAGTTACTCCAAATACTCGCAAGCTGTCTTGAACATCACTAAAACATCAGTTGATATTTCTTGAATAATTTAAAAAAGGATTAGGTAATTATCAACAACTAAAAGTTGAAATTAAAGTGGAGAGATCCGATTATGAAAATATCATATTGGAGTAAAGGAGTTTTAGTTTTATCTTAAAATGGTCAAACAAGTTGGTGGGAATTCTATTTGTTCACCACATGGTTATGAACACTGAAAAGACAAATCCCATCTTGTCCAATGACAAACATCATCAACACAATTGAATTGATCTATAAAGAATTGTCTTAGCCTATTTGTGTGCACTTAATCGAGGAGGTCTGAATCTCAATAGTTCAGATTTCAGCCTATTAAGTACATATATTTTTTTTTAAAAGATCTATTTAATGTATCTGAAAATATCTTAATGGATCATATATGAAAAGAAGTCTGAATAGCATTCAGGCTCTTTTTAAAATATAATCCCTAACTCTCTCATTTCATTATTTCCTTTTTCTTTTCACGTTATCTCTCTCTTTTCACATTATCTCTTTCTCTCTTCATGTTTCTCTCTCTCTTCCTCTTCACTTGCTTTCTTTCTCTTTTAGGTATGATTCATCAAAAAATTTTATAAATATTTTATTTATCAATTTGTGTATTCATTATTTGCAAAACTCTAAATTTCTGCTTGCAATTTTTTGTTTTGATTATAAAATTTATAGTTCTTTGAATAATAGAATCTTATGTGTGCCTGTTCATAACGCAACATTGAACTTACTAATGATACTTTCACTTAGATTTCATGATTAACAAATAAACATGTGTCCGTTCTTGTATTAATTAGTTATTCAAATACTTTAATATTTATGCATCTAAGTCAAAATTATATCTGATTAATTATTTTAGTTTGTTGGATCAGTTTAATTGACAGATTACTTTATGTTGAATTTAATTTTTTATAACTACATCATATCACAATAATTTTTAATCGACATATTTTTTTTAATAATTTAAATAATTCAATAATTATATTTAACATAATATATTATCTTTAAATATTTTAATTAACACTCAAATAATAATTTTGTTGTTTAAGTTAATACTTTATGTAATATTTTTTTCATATAATATAATATAATATTTTATTACTTTTTAAATTTGAATTGCATATTTATTACAAATAAATAAATTACGTACATTCAGATATTAAAAAATAAACAGTGTTAATCATTCAGTATTCAGATCTAGATACAGCATCTTAATCATTCAGATATTCATTCAAATTCAGACGTCTTAATCTTGAAAAAAAACAAATATACTCTTATTCTTGAATTTAATCTTAGCTGACTGATGTGACTTTCCAACCTACTTTCATTTAAAAATTTGTAATTTGTTGGCTCAGAGGAATTGAAAAGTAATGAGAACTTGAGCCCCAAGAAATGTCATAAACAATGTGCATCATGGGACATTATTTAAAGGACTTGTTTAGAAAACAACAACACAGAGCAAAATGGCTGAGGAAAACAAAGTAATCCTTCACACAACATGGGCAAGCAGTTATGCTATGGGAGTAGAGTTGGCTCTCAAAATCAAAGGCATACAGTTTGAGTATGTTGATGAAGATTTGAGCAACAAGAGTCCAGAGTTGCTCAAGTACAATCCTGTTCACAAGAAGGTCCCTCTGCTTGTCCACAATGGTAAACCTGTTTCTGAGTCCCTCATCATTCTTGAATATATCGATGAAACCTGGAAGACCGGTCCTCTAATCTTGCCTCAGGATCCATA
>NW_025886222.1:0-1299 GCF_002878395.1 Capsicum annuum
ACAAGTTGTAAAAATAGGACTAACCAGAGATATGATCATACCAGAAGATATTACACAGCAACAGGAGATACCCAGAATTGAGATACCCGATTTCTACGCAAACAAATGACTCATTGGACTAGCTACGATTATCCAAGAATTAGCAAATAATTATACTAATGGAAACCCAATATGGAGCTATTATTTGAGAGACCATCAAATGATTTGTTCAAATTCAAAAGAGCTACGACAAACAGATATGGAAGATGTTAGGCAATGGTTAATGACATTACTTAACCCAGAAAAAAAATCACCGCAAGAGAAATTAAATTTTTGTTATCCCAGACGGATTACTGACAAGATATTGTAAAATAATTGGACACAAATATCCAGATCATTAATGTTCAAGATGTAATGGAGAAGATAACATTATTCAGAAGTACACCTAGAATAAAAATCAAGAAGATGAACATGCCAACTGGAAAGATAAGATAAGGAGCAACAAATACGACGAAGACACCAATGGAACAAAACAAGATATAAAATTATTCACGTAAAATTGTTAGAATTGTAAGTTTTTATTGTATAGACTTCTCTTAGCCTACTGGCCTTTTTTAAAAGGCTATGGCACTAAGTTTTTATTGTATACACTTTTCTTTTTTAGACTCCTTGCCTTTTTGACTTTTCAAAAGGCTATGGCACTTAGGATTCTAGTCTTAGAATTTTTTAAACGTGTAAAGACTCATTAAGGACTTTGTAAAGATTTTTCATTCTATAAATGAAAGAAACCGAAGGCATTGCAAGGCAAGCCTTCATGTGTTGAAGCAATACTCTCTCCAGTCCACAACAAATATTTTGGTCAGTTAATTAAAAAACAGACATACTTCAATGGAAAAAGTTATGGAGGAACAAACTTCAGAAATATCAAAACTACCCGAACAGGTATATTTATTTGTGATTATGAATAGCTAAATTCATAGTTCCCAATAATCATGATATGATAAAATAAATTCATATTAGTTACTTTATAGTAGAATTAGTCGAAGAATAATATGTTAAGAAGTTTATTAGCAAAGTGGAAACGGAGAAAAATCCCTAAGAACTATGCCATCCTAAAGGTGAAACCAATGAGACAAGAAGCCATGGCGGGGAGTATCCAGAGTAGAGGCGCTGTTTAAGGGAAAAAGTATCTAAATTACCATGCTAATAGTGACCGAAGAACATATTATTTAAGAATAATTCTACTATAAAGTAACTAATATGAATTTATTTTATCATATCATGATTATTGGGAACTATGAATTTAGCTATTCATAATCA
>NW_025886223.1:0-3599 GCF_002878395.1 Capsicum annuum
TTTTTCATTTAAACAAAAATTATTTTAATAATACTTTAATGTTAACAGGCTAAAGAATGAGAGTCACGTGTACACTGAAGATGATGCGAGGTTCATTCATGGACATGGAGTGGCATTCAAAAATTGAGGCAAAAAGATTTCTGGTGGGGGAACTATATAGCCAAATGTTTGGGAAAGAAAGGAATATAAAAGTAGGGGGTGGGGTGTTAAAACATTGAGAGTTTTCTCAAATATATTTGTTGCTTAGTAGCTTTTGGTTTGATCAGCAGTATATGCTTAGGTTTCTTCTAGTTGTTCTATGACTAAATATATACTATTTCATGTAATGGTACATATTTGAAAAGAAGAAAAATCTTTTCTCATCACAATATTTTTCTTCTTGTGTTTAGTTATAAAAACCCATGCACCCCTCCACAATTATCACTATAACAAAATCAGAGAAATGAAGTAAATGGATGCAATAATTGAAAATATCAAAATAAATTCTTGATGTGTGATTATAGTGATTGTTGAGAAATAATAATTCCACTAGGATTAATATCCAAGCTGAATAACCATCTGTAATAGCCAAACGAGTAATAACGAGATCAAATCTTTTAAAGGGATAATACTTAATATTCAAACAGAGCAATATAATATCATTGATTATAATTTGATAGTAGAGTCTAAGGGTGGCAAAATTAGCCCATACCCAAATAGCTTGCCCAACCCACCCAAGGTTTGATGGGTTTGGGCAACAGTGATTTTGATAATGGGCTAATTTGGGCTAGCCCGAGTCAACCCATTATAAATCACCAACCCAAATAGACTCATGATGATGCCCAAACTTGACCCATCAAATTACTTGAAGCTTTTACAAAATCTTATTTTATTAAGGGAAAATTACATATTATAGACAAAATATTGTATTAATTACATGATATGATTAATGTTTTAGAAAATTACAAATCATAGTCATTTGGTAGTTAAAAGTCAATTTATTTTGTGGGCCCTATATACAAATATATTAAGATTTGTCTATATCAATTTTCTTTCTTATGAATTTATTTTTGGTATTTTCTTTCTATTCTCTCTCTATCTTATTGTCTCAAAAAAAAAGCAATAATGGAATATCAAAATACAAGATTTTTATGATATCTTTTTCAACCATTTTTTCCTGAATTTTCTCTCAAAATCACTCTAATATCCTTGATTTTAAATTAAAAAAACGACAACATTGGCAACATCATAATACATAATTATTCAAGAAATCTTCTTCAACTCTTTTCTCCTTATTTTTCTCTCAAAGTCAATCTAATATCACAAAATATAATCCTTGATTTTTCTGTAATAAATTATTTTTGTGGAATTTCACCACAGAAAATCAGTTTAGGATATTTATAGACATTATATTTAATTTTTTAAAAAATTTTTATGTATTATGTCAGTTAGTCGTTAAATTTCTTCGTTATTCATCTATTTTAAAAAAAAAATAGAAAAAGGGGAGCACTCCCCCATTTTTATAAGTTCTTCATTTTTGCGGATTTTTATTTTATAATATAAATTTTTATATATTACGTAAGTCACTCCCCCCCTTTTTTATGGATGATTTATCAAAAAAATAAATAAAGGAAAAAAATTTGCATCTTCTAGCAAGGCGGAAAGGAAAAAATATTTTAAGTTATCTAAATCTAAAAGGAGGAGCAATGAAGTTGACAATGATTACGAGGTGTTTTTGTATATATTCTCGTGAAACAAAATTGTTGGTCAATATACATTTTTGTTTCAATATATGTAGATACGTAAAAAAAAATTTGTATAATAATACATGCATATATATACAGAGTTAGAGTGTATGTATGTATATACAATTTGTATTTTTGATATATGTATATACAATTTACAGATATGTATATACAGTTAACTTGCACATATACTTTTTGAAGAATAATGCATATGCATATATATACAGTTTTAGAGTGCATATATGTATATATATTCAAATTTGTTATTATGTAAAACATTTAAATTTGTATATACAGATATACAAACAACAGATATTCAAATAATAAACATATATGTATATGTTTATTTCGTTTGCATATATATATATATATATATATATATATATATATATATATAGAGAGAGAGAGAGAGAGAGAGAGAGAGAGAGAGAGAGAGAGAGAGAGAGAGAGAGAGAGAGAGAGAGAGAGAGAGAGAGAGAGAGAGAGAGATACAAACAACAGATATACAAATATGTAAACAACAAATATATAAATATTAAACAATAATTTTGATTTGAATATATGTATATTTCGTTTGCAATATCATTTACAAACAATATTCAAATTTGTATATACAGATATACAAATAATAAACAACAATTTTGATTTGAACATATGTATTTTATTTGCATATATGTATATACAGATATACAAACAACAGGTATACAAATATCAAATTTATGTAAACTAAAATACAGATATATAAACAAACATATATACAAATAATAAAAATAATCTTTATAACCTTTTAAAATAGATATACAAATACAATTATACATTTATGTTAACAGATATACAGAAATTCAAATATATTATTAATAGATATACATAAGAAAAATATTAAAAGACTGTCAATGTGTATATTATGAAATATGCAGTAGAGTAATGAATGAAAATATCACACAAATTACAATTACAAATAGGATTTAGAAAAAAAAAACTAACACAAACAAGGATTATAACCTTTAAATAATTTCTGTGATAAAAAATTTTAAATTACAAAAATAAAAATTGAATACGAAAATTGAAACCCAAAATTACAATTGAAATTATTGTATACAAAAATAATAGTAATTACAAAATCGACAATTTGAAAGTGTTTGAAGTTTATATTGTGCATTCAATTTCGAAATTGAAAATATAATTCAAATCAATAATAAAATCAACTTTCATTATGTTGAAACTGAATCAATTTTTATTGCGTATTAGATTTAATAAAGGATTTTAGTAAATAAATTCAAGTAAATGTATAATTTGCGTAAATCATATATACCAGAATTTTGTATTCTTGTATTCTCCTGTAGATCACAATTTTTTTAAAAAAAAATTATCAACTTTTGAGGGAGTGATTAATGCACAAATTCATATTTATTGATCTGTTATATCAGAGATATAAATGGAAAGTTGGAGAAGTTTAAGGATATTTATTACATTAATTTTTTTTTTTTTATCTCTTTTTGTTGTTATGGACTTTTACTTCTTTTTTGTATACATATACATTAAACTTTCATTTATTTTGTCTATGAATTATAATATTGAAATTTAGACTAGAAAGTTAGTTATAGATACTCTAATGGGACTATATGTGAATTTTTGCCTTTTATTAATGGGGGACTTACAAAAATAATCTAGGTTTCAACAAAATGAGAGTATTTCTAGCCAAACTTCCAAAATTACAATTTCTAGCATTTCTTTCTCTTTTTTTATTTTTTTCATTTTGTTTTATCTCTAGCCTCTACTCCTCTTTCTTTCTCATTTTTTGACTTTTTTTTTTCTTTTTTCCTTTTTGATTTCCTCCTTTTTGTTTTTTTCTCTTTCTCATTTTTTCGTTTTTGT
>NW_025886224.1:0-3066 GCF_002878395.1 Capsicum annuum
TAATGATTTAAGTCTCTTGAGTTACCGAGTCACTCTAAGTCATGATTTAAAGAGTTTGAGCTGAGATAAATGATTTACGAGATTTATGAAGCATGTATTACCACTGATGATTTATGAGAAAAATGTTTCAGATAATTCAAGCGAAGAGAATTATTATGGTCAGCATGCATGATTTTCTTATACATTTATGTTATTATTTAAATGCCGCATCCACCCCCGTATACTCAGTACATTCCCAAGTACTGACTCTCATACTCTTTTGTATTCTATATTTCATCGTGATATAGGTTCAGGTGCTCAGTCTCAGCAGCAATAGAGATCTTTGAGTACATTCTTCTACATCTCTGCAGTTGGTGAGTCCTCATGGTTCGAGGACCTGTATCTCTCATTTTGTCTTGTTGATAGATGATTGTTTATTTTCAGTTCAGTACGAGTCAGTTGGAGATCTGTCTCAATGGCTCCTCAGTCTTATGTAGTAAAGGCTTTCTCAGATTAGTATGCCAGTATGTACAGGATCTCAATATTTTGGTTGTCCAGGATAGTATCATTTTGTATCTAAACATGGTCATGACATGCTTATTCATCTTTATCTTAGCATGATTTGCGTTACAGTGAGTTCTGAAAGTGATGACAGGCTTAGAGGGTTAGCTTGAGGCCACGTGTGACCTTAAGCACCATGTAACGTCTCGGAATGGGTTATTGGGGCGTTACACTATGATTGTAATGGATTAAATAGAATAGGCTAAAATTGTAGGAAATTAAATAAAATTAGGTAAAAGGTAAATAAATTTAGGCAAAGTGATTTCAAATTAGGCTGTTATTTCAATTTTAGTAGGGGTAAAATATAATAGAAATAATAATAAATATATAAATGATAATAATAATACTAAATAATAATAAATAATAAAGATTAATAAAAATTAATATCAATAATAATAAATAAATAAATAAATAAATAAATAATAAATAATGATGATGGATAGATATTAATAATAGTAGTAATAATATAACAATAATATAATATTAATAAATAATAAATAATAAGAAGAAGAATAAATAATAAATAATAATAATCGATGAATAAATAATAATAACTAATAACAATAAATAACAACAATAATAAAAATAATAAAAATAGACAATGTATTTGTAATTTGTGAGTGTATAAAAACGATGAAAATTATGACAGCTAATATGTTATAATTAATAACAAGACGTAAAGAAAATATTGTGCAAGTAATTTTAAAAATTGTAAATGTGACACGTAGCCAAAAAAAATTGATGTTGAAAAACTGATAAATTTAAAATAATAGCCTAAGCGGGGCATCGGGAGGTCAAATTTGGGTATCAACAGCTTCCCTTTCATTGCTTAGGAATGATAAAAGAATTGACAAGCAATGAAAGTTGACATATTAGTCAATTTTGTCCCAACCGAGGAAGATTAGTTGGAGTTGAAGCAACAGGAGGTGGTTTAAAAATGGTGTAGCCGAGACTTTGGTTTCAAATCGCCTACATATCTCTGCTTTTACGAGGATCAGGCCGTTTGTAGTTCTAGATTTAGGGATGAACAATATTCCTAAAGAATGTTAATGATAAAGGATAGGACATCAACAATGGTATAGTGGGTCAGTTCGATGGTAATGAATAGGATTTGGAACAATGATGTACAGAGAAGTTTGAAAATGTTGAGGTAGGTTAGTTTTAGGATTAGTTTAGGCGGTGAATGAATGATGGGGTAATAATCCGAGAACAGAAATGAAAATTGTCTCCGTTTATTATTTCTTCTTTGTTACTTGTGTCTTTACATCATACTAAATAACAAAGGTTAGACATGTAAGAAATAAGCAATTGATAAATATAAAGTGAATATGCGAGTAAAGAAAGCATCTATGTTGTACTATTGAATCAACTATTTGACTTCTCGATATGACGTTGGATCAGTTGTCGGGCCTCTCAATGTAGCATTGGATCAGCTTTTGGGCTTCTCGATATGACGTTGGATCGACTATTGGGCCTCTCGATGTAGCATTGGATCAGTTGTTAGGCTTCTCGATGTGAATTTGGATCAGCTGTTGGGCCTCTCGATATAGCATTAGATCAGTTGTTGGGCTTCTCGATATGACATTGGATCGATTGTTGGGCCTCTCGATGTAGCATTGGATCAGCTGTTGAGCTTCTCGATATGACGTTGGATTGGCTTTTGGGCCTCTCGATGTATTATTGGATCAGCTGTTGGGCTTCTCAATATGACATTGGATCGATTGTTGGGCCTGTCGATGTAGCGCTAATCAGCTATTGGGCTTCTCGATATGACGTTGGATCGGCTGTTGAGCCTCTCGATATAGCATTAGATCAGCTGTTGAGCTTCTCAATATGACATTGGATCGGCTGTTGGGCCTCTCATCTATACCTGTTAGTCCTGCGACATTTAGCTCAACTAGATAAAAATGGTTAGCACAAATATATGTATATGTCGAAGATTATATAATATAGTGAAAATAACCATAATAATAATGATAAGAGGATGTAAGAAAGTGTATCTGTTGTATGTTGGATCAGTCGTTTGGTTTCTCGGCATGATGTTGGATTAGCTGTTAGGCCTCTCGTGATGGAGTGATTCCTATCATCTGTACCTGTTAATACTGTACTTAAAAAAATTATGAGTTTGTAAAAAGGCGAAGGTTGATTTGTGCCTCTACCTAGATTGAAGTGTATTCTTCTTGATGTTGTCGTCTACGAAATAGGACATGAAAAAATGTATGGTTTCAAGAACCCAACATTGTTGATTAAGGTTCTACATGAATCCGATATTATTGATTAAGTTTTTATAGGAACCCAAGATTGTTGATTAAGGTTCTACAGAAATCCAAGATTATTGATTAAGGTTCTACAGGAACCCGATATTGTTGATTAAGGTTCTACAGAAACCTGACATTGTTGAAGGTCCTACAAAAACCTCATATTATTCAGTTAAGGTCCTTCAGAAACCCAAGATTATTTATTAAGGTTCTATAGAAATCCAATATTATGGATAAGGTTCTACAGAAACCCAATATTGTGGATAAG
>NW_025886225.1:0-4368 GCF_002878395.1 Capsicum annuum
CCAAACCACTCAAACACGGATGCACCCGAAAATTGAAACCTGACCACTCGGGTCCGACAATCAATAGAGGCATAAGAAGAATACAGCTAGTCCATACCCAGAATCACATCAAAATCTACCATGTCTAACTCAATTAGATCAGCCAACAAGACTCTATGAAGAACAGTAACATGACACTTTTTATACACTTTTTGAGCAACAATCGAATCACCCACTGGGGTAAAAACTAGGATAGGCTCAGGAATAATCTCAAGATTCATTTCAAAATTCACAGCAATCTAAGGTGTAACATATGAGAAACTGGATCCAAGATCCAACAAAGCATACACATCAAACTAAAATATACGAAGCATACCAGTAACAACATCGGGAGAGTCCTCCTGTTCCTGGTGAGATGGTAAAGCATAGAATATATTCTGGCGCTGCCCGCCAGCATTGCTAGAAGAGGCGCCCTGAGCTAGGGCTGGCCGATTCGCTGGAACTGGAGCACTAACAGTCTGAGTCTGGGTCTGAGGGCGATAGTCACGACGCCCTTATCCATCCTGTGGACAATCTATAACTCTGTGACCCATGTAACCACACCGGAAACAACCCCTCTTCTCACCCCAACACTCACCCGAATGAGCCCTACCACACTTAGGACATAGGGGACGATTTGGCTTACTGCCAGCACTGTACTGGGACCTGGATACATATGACCTGCTACCTTGCTCCTGCCTACCTCTAGGCACGAGAGCACTAGCAGATGACGGTACTGGTATAGACAAACAATCCCAATACTGAGGGCGACTCCCTCCCTGCGATCTAGTCTGACCCTGTCTGTGCTGCTCGGACCTAGCTCTCCTATTCCCTCTTATTTTATCTCTCTCCTTAATCTTGTCTGCCTCAATCTGTTGGGCATGAGTAATCAGCGTAGAAAGATTCATCTCACTATTCAGCATAGCAACCTACACTCCTTAACCACATAACTAGACACTCCAGTCACAAACTTACTCATACTAGTCCGATTATCAGCCACTAAGTCAGGAGCATACTTGGTCAACTGATTGAACTTTAGAAATTACTCCCTAATAGTCATAGAGCCATGTCGCAGGTTCATAAACTCTTCCACCTTCGCCTCCCTCATCTCCAAAGAGAAAAACTTATCCATGAATGCATCCTGGAACTCTTGCCAAGTTGTAGGGATAGCTCCCTCACCTCTACCTTTCCTCCAAGCAACAACCCAGTCATAAGCAAGGCCTTTCAACCTATACGCAGCCAACTCCACACTATGTTCCTCAAATACATGCATCACCTGAGTAATCTTCTGTACCTCCTCTAAAAACAACCGTGGATCCTCATCAGACTTGGACCCATAGAATTCCGGTGGATTTATCCGCATAAAGTAACGGATCCTGGCAGCAGCTGAATCACCTCCCTGCTGCTGTGGAGTCGGGGCCGAGTTGGCCTGAATATTTGCAGTAACATCTTGGGCTAGCGCCTGAAAGGCTGCCCGAAATTCAGCATGAGACACGTTTTCATTCAATGGGTCAGCGGGTTGAGGTTGCTGACCATCATTATTTCTTCTTACTAGATGTGGAGGCATATTTCTGAAAAAGGAGAGCACGAATCAATAGCAGAGAGAGACACTTTAAGCACGATAAACTTCTGAAAGAAAGAATCACATTTTTTTCTAAAACGTCTTATAGCCTCTTGCTCATAGATGTGGAGTGCTACATACCGATGATCAAGACTCTACTTCACATGGCTTGTCATACTCCTTAGGACACCTTAAAACCTTAGGCTCTGATACCAAGTTTGTAACGCCCCAAAAAATGGGTCCCGAAGCATCACACGGTGCTTGAGACTAAGAGTAGCCCCAAGTTAACCCTTTGAGCCAATTTCATTCAGTTCAACACAAATCAACGGAGTTTCCATAAATAACCCTCAAATATCAACAGAGTAATCATCATCCAAGAATAAAAGAATTTTAGAAAGATAAACAAATATGACTTATTAGTCAACTCCCAACATCTATACTAGTCTAACAAGCCTCTAAGAAAATCAATAAAACCAGCGAGCCATTGAGACATGCCCCAACTAACTCATACTCAGTTATCAAATGTAAATAATTCCATGAAACCAACATCAGACATCACTTCCTCGAAACATGAGGACTCACCACAACAGAGGATATAGAATAGCGTGCCCGAGGAATCACTGTCGAACCTGGAACTGAGCACCTGAACCTACATTCCAAGAAAATATAGCCCACATCTGAAGATGTGTGTCAGTACCATGGAAAGGAACCAAGTATATACGGGTGTATGTAGTTATATAAACATCATCATCATAAATATTTATAAGAAATATGAAGGATGTATGAAAGACTCACATAGCCTGAAAAAAATCATCATAATCATGAGAGGATAAAATAAGTACAATAACACATGTGAGTCATCATATAATTTGTCAATCACTTTCAGTTCATCAAGAATATCAATTCTCATAATGTAAATATCATTTAAATCTTTCAAAAGAATAACTTTCACAATTCCACTTTCAAATCACTTCACCATTCACCATAGACACAAGGAAACACACACACGCTGGGAGATCCTATAACCGACATAAACCATGTGAGCTACATGGAGTCCAACGTACAACCCATGTTGGGGAGAGCCGTCCTATCCTTGCCATCGGAGTAGGACTATCGATATCAAATCCACACAAACTAGTGATCACTATACAAATCAGCCTCAGGCTCACTCCTATGGGGGCACGTAGTTCTAGCAAAGTAAGGTCGCTTTATACCTCCCACTAGGTGCTAAAGATTTCTCCCGAACTTAGCTCAGATCATTTCAAAGACAATCCACAATAAAACATTTCAGTAATATATAAATATACATCGGGAGCCATCATGCTTCCCATCTATCAAAATCAACCACGTTGTGGATTTCTTTCACACTCAAGTTCAAAACAAATCCATTAAGACCAAAAGGTCAAATCATTCAAAATATCTCAAATATTCAACATCAACGCGCTAATAACACACACTTTCTAAAAAAACACAATTTCCAATGAAGATTCACTACCCAAGTATCAAAATCATGATAAATATCGTTCAAGATCCATACTTTATATCTCCACACATGTAAATTTATCTTTCAAAATCATAAACATCAAAATTTCATAATAATCATCATAAGATATGGGTTTATGCTTCAAATTCATAAAAGTCAAATAAAAATCATGCCTTTGTAAAGAAAATTACTTTTGGGCACAAGAACAAAAGAGAGTTCTTGTTGGAAAATCCCACATACCTTGAATGATGAACTTTAGATCGATACTCATTTTTGAGATGTTAATCGTACCTGAGTTCTTGACTAGGAACTTGGAATCTTGAATAAATTTGTAGAATTAATAGTGAACTTTGGAGTTCTTGAAGTTGTATGTAAGAGCTTAGGGTTTTCTTTTTGAGGGAATTTGATGAAATATAACATATAATGCTTCTAATAGGCTTTAATATAGGGTTTGGACGGATTTTCGGTGAGAGGAATAACCAAAAACGTCCCTAAAAATCAAATATTCTCGAATTTGTCCTTTGGTGGACTATTTTGATAGTCTGAAGTAGATCAACCATAACATTTTACTCCGCTATCCAAATTGGATGAAACCAATTTCATTAGAAAGAGGACTCTCATATCTTTCCATTGATATATAGTATCTCACCCAGATCATTGTGTATGAGGATTTATGATCGTTTGAAATGACCCAAAAATTTGCTTTTGATAGGCTGAAGTAGATAGACCATAACTTTTTGCTTCGATAGAGAAATTGAATGAAACCAATTTCATTGGAAAGAGGACTCGCAGATATTTCTGTTGATATATAGTAGATCACCCAGATAATTATGTACAAGGATTTATGATCATTTAAAGTTAGAGCAAAAATATGTCAGGCCTTAGTACTTTTTCTGCACATTTTACTGTTCACTACTATTCATGTTTCGATCAGAATGTTCATAACTCGTCACTCGGGTGTCCGTTTTGGATGATCCATATATCGTTGGAAAGCTTATTCTATACTCTACGCAATGATGGGTCATAATCTAAGACATTTCACATGGAAAATTTTATAATTCATTCTAGAAGATAGAACCCACATGTTTACGCACAAAATATCAATGAAAAATTTCCCGGGATATTACATCATCCCCTCCTTGGAAACATTCATCCTCGAATGACGCTAGAAATGCTAAGATTAGATAGGGAATAAAGCATACAGCTGAAACCATTCGTTAGACTCATCACCACATCGTTTCTCACTCCGAATGCAACACAGAATGCATAAATTCAAGAAACTATAGCTGAACATATAATAAATGAC
>NW_025886226.1:0-3530 GCF_002878395.1 Capsicum annuum
TACCTGTTCTGACATATAGTTTATCTGTTGTAATAGGTTGATCATCTATTGCATTATCTCGATATTTTTATCTAAAGTCCATCTTTTGTAACAGTGGGAAGACATGTTTGATAAATTTCAATAGATAACCTACCTATTGCAACATATGTATAAATCTGTTCGATTATTCCAATAGATCTGTCGTTTGTTGCAACAGATAAAGTCCATCTGTTGCAACATATGTCTAAATCTATTTTTTTCAATAGATGTATCATCTGTTGCATTATCCTGATGTTTTTATCTAAAGTCCATCCGTTGCAACAGTGGGAAGACCTGTTTGATAAATTCCAATAGATCACCTACCTGTTGCAACATACATCTAAATCTGTTTGAATTTTCCAATAGAAGTGTCATCTGTTGTAACAGATACATTATCTGTAGAAATATTTGAATCTAGTATTTCTTTTCAATTAATAAGTTTAAATTGAAGGAATGAATAAAATTCATAGACAAAATAAAATAAATCGAAGCCTTCATAAATTAGCTGAAATAAGTCAACGAATAAATGAAATGTAAAAAACTTGTTATGGGTACAGATCTCAACAAATACATCAACAAAAATCTACTCAGTATGGATAAGTTGTTCTTCATCCGGTGCTATGGAATTCGGTTTTTCTCATCGTAGATCTTCATTGTTGTTTGTGTACGGTTTCTGTGCTTTCTGTTCTCCGTATTTCCATAAAAAGATTAGCATATTGTCAATGTTGTTCAGCAGTAGCTTCTTCTACATCCAGCTGGAAAGCCAGAATTGGTCAATGCTAATCACGGAGATACAAAAAAAATGAAAAAGGATAACTCATCTCTTCTAGAAAATCAAACAAGTCTTCCTCCCATTTTAAATTATCCCAAACATATTATATTTCTGTTGAAACAATGAATCAACTGTTGGGATAAATTTCTACATGAGAAAGACCCTGTGTGAAAATTTTCAATGGATAAACTATCCGTTGCAACACATAAATCATCTGTTGCAGCAGATAGGTCGTCTGTTGGTATAAATAAAAGTTGTACGAAGAGCTATTTGATTTTCTAAAATAGACGAGACATATGTTGCACCAGATAAAGTATCTGGTGCCACAGGTTATTCAACTATTGCAACAGATGTATATATCTGTTTGATAATTTTCAGCAGATGTGTCATCTATTGAAATAGATGTGTCTATTTGTTTTGTCAGTTGGAAGAAATATAATATATTCACCTTCTTCAACTCGTGTTGCTCTCCTTTGGACATTATACGTTGCTCAGTGCAACACGCAAAGGAGTTGCAATTTTGCTTTTTTGGATGCCTGATAATGTCCTGGAAATCACTCTCCTTCTCTTCTTAGCCCTAATCTCTAATGGGACATATGGAAATAAAATCCTCTTTGATGGAATGAGACCCCTCTTAGATGTCAATTTCTTTACAGAACCAGTTAATGCATTAATAGCATTAATCACTACATTATGTTTCGCCCTGCAGTTTTGATATTTGCATGCAGAACATTCGCTAGGAGTGGCAAAATCTGTATAACCAGTATGATCATACTCATAATGGTTTGCTTTAAATACTATAAGAGGAGCATCATTAGCACCAACAGCAGCACCACTACCACCACCAACAGCTCCATCAACAACAACAAGCCCACCCTCCAAAATTGTTTTTCTTGTAATGGTTGTTGCTCTAAATAATTCCATTTTTATTCTTTCGATGAACTTAGGGTCCGATAAAGTTTGCACAGACTGTAAAGTAAGAAAAAATGGCATCTTCAACTCTCGATTGGTCGGAACTAACGACGGATGCACATTCTAACATAAATCATTACATATATTAGAATGATGATTAGATCATTCAAAAAACATTAATTAAAAGAAAAAACTAATTATAATTATACTTACTGCATCCTTCGGGGGTTAGAAGAGATCAAGAAATTTTGCATTTTTATGAGTTTTGGCGGACAACCATCTCAAGATTCTTGGACAGGAAACTCCTTCCTGGTAGTTCACTTGTTGTCTCAAATAAGGAATGGCTTCAAACACCCAAGCCTATAAAATAACGCCAATAAATCAAAACCATTATTGGGCAAAAAAAATGACTGATATCATAATAGAAGAAAGAAACATTTACCATGAAAGCCCATGGGAAGCCATATAAGTTGACTGTCTTTGGCGCTAACGGAGTCAACAAATATTTGACAGTCATTTTGAAGCTTTCATACCCCCATGGATAGCTGTTAAATGCCTCAAGATCCTCGGAGAGCTTTATTAAACCGAAGCTTATGTTGTTGTTAACGTCTCTCGCCCAAAGAATATTATGTACAAACCAAACCAAGCATAATGACTGTTTGTGCTTCTTTGAAAGTCCTTTACCTTTCAATGCTTCTATCAAATTTTTCTTTTCGAAGCTTGGACCAACAATGGACACCAGGTCATCACGATCACACGACTTGCCTTTGCCTTTTTTGGGTGTGCGGGGTGCTTTTTTTTGGGTTAGAATAGGTATAACTTGAGAAGGATGATAACATTTTAGTCCAGTAACTATGGCAAACTCCTTCCAACCAAAACAAACAGGCATGCCACAGTAATTTATCCATACATCATCCATCTTATCTTTGTTTTCATACATAAACCTATGCTTGAGAAGTTCATATACCATTTCATTTGGAAACGAGCATTGTTGTCCTCCGACAAATCAAGATATTTCCCAAAGCAACTGTCTCTGAAATAAGCATTCAATTTTTGTTCTCGAAGTATTTTTCTGAAGGCGTTGAAAGATTTTACCATGACTGACTTAACCACGAAATCACCCGTTAAATCTACGGCACCATCGCACTACATTCTCACAAGATAACGATCAATGCTGAAGGCTTTGACCAGCTCTTCGGTAGAAGGGCTATTAGCATCTGCATCATCTCTTTTGAAACATTCCTCCTCCCCATGTTCATCATATTCTGCTCCCAATTGAGATAACATTTGTAAAGCAAGCTCATAGAGTGGTGGATGTAGCCTAGCCGCTTCACTTATTCCTTTACTTGAACTTGATTCGGTTTCTGTTCTTTTGGGAACCATATTATCTAAAATTAATAGAAACATAAAATAATATATTATTGTTGATTAATGCATCGTTAAAAAAGGATAACAGTAAATCAAACAAGCAAAACAGTAAAATAGCAGTTGCAATAGATCGGTGATCTGTTGCACTAGGTAGTATATCTGTTGCAGCATCTAACCAAACTGTTACAGCGGATGAGTAATCTGTTGCAATAATACAAAATACACCACTCATCTTTTAAGACAGATGAATGTTCTGTTTAACATACCACACAACTATTGTGATATCATCTGTTGCAATATATGAGTAATCTGTTAGAACAGTTAAATAATTCATAGCAACGACTGAGTAATCTGTTATGACAATACAAAACATATCACTCATCTGTTGAGAAAGATGAATGGTCTGTGCAATGGGTCACACATCTGTTGCAACACATGAGTGATCTGTTGGAACAGTTAT
>NW_025886227.1:0-2482 GCF_002878395.1 Capsicum annuum
TGGCAGTCCGACAAACCTCATTGACTGAATCTAGGGACTTATTGGGACAGGCCCCAGCTGACTCAAACTATCTGAAATGAATGCTAAGTCATCTACTAATAAAATAGAAATCTGAATAACTAGGCCCCCAAATTATGAGGCTTAGAAACTATAGGGATATAGATGAGATGCTCGAAAAATCACTCATGCTACTAAGACTGAGCACCTAAACCTACATTATGAGATAATGTAGCACACAGAGGTATAAGTCGATCAGTACTTTAGGAATGTACTGAGTATATGGGGGTAAATGCAATATGAACACAATTTATAAAATCATGCATGCTAAATATAAATGACTCACATAGGTTTGAGTAATCTGAAACCTGAAGATCATAAATTATAAATAGTAAAGTATATAGTGTAAATATTGTGAGTCATAACACTTAGTTCTAAAATCTGTATTTTGTTCTCATTCTCAAACCATATAGGCTAAGTAAAATCTATAAGTCTGTATCTGAAGGCTTATGTAAAATAATATTCTAAACTCAAGAACTTCAAAGCTGTAGAGAAAATACTGTATTCTAGGGGTTTAGAAATCTAAAAACTTATTCTGCATAGGAAAAATACTTTGTCTGAAGGGAGATTCTTCTAACCGACATAAACCATGTGAGCATTCATAGAGTTCAACATTCTTGTCCTCCTAAGGAAGAATCCTCACATTGGAGAGAAGAGTCATACTCTTGCTAGGGAGTATAACCTATCTAAGTGATCATGTATCTTTCATCCACGTAGAAGCGGGAATAATATTTATACTACATTGGCACATAGTTCTGTGGTATGAAACTATAGTAATATACCCATCTTGATGCTAAATACTACTGCCATTAAATCTATATGCTCATTCTGAGGGAAATCCACTTTAAAATAGTATGATGGTTTATAATCAAAAGCAACTGTATATCTGTAAAGCTAAATATGTAATCTAAATCTGTAAAGTGGATTTCATATCTATTCTGAGAACAAAAAGGTCAAATCTTTATCTATAATCTGAGAAAAATCTAGTCATAGGGTGAATATAGCACAACAAATCTCAAAATAGCAATATTTGATTAGGGATTAATGACCCATGTATTAAACTCCTATCAAAACATCAAAATCTTCATGCTTGATAATGTAAATATTGATAAATCAACTCAAAATCTGAAAATTTCAGCAATATGCATGAAAATATGAATACAATCATGTACTTCAACTTCCAAATCACTGAAAATCTCAAAAGCTTCAAATAACAATAATGGGTATAAACCCTAACTTGAATTTTATGGGAAATCATATAAAATTTAGTAAAAATTGGAATTTGAAACCAGCGCTAGGCACAAGGACAAAAGGATTGTCCTTGTTCATAACCTCACATATCTTGATTGATGACTAAATGGAGAAACTAGAATTTGGATTCCTATTTGAATTCTTAAAGATGAATTCTTGATTGTCTTGATTTGGGAATCCTAAATTTAGAGCTTTCTTAACAAAACAATGGTGGGATTTGGGGGATTCTTGAAGTTGAATATTGAAGCCTAAGGTTTTATTTGAGAAAGACTTGATGAATAATGAATATATTGTGCTCAATAATATACTTAATCATATGTTTTCACGATTAGGGGATGTGGGCAAAAGACTAAACTGCCCTTGGGATTTAAAATTCATAATTGGGTTGCCGATTGAGGCCTTATCACGATGTGGTAAGTGGATCATCATGATACCTACCGCAATGTGGTAGAATCGTGGTGAATCACTGGATTGTGACAATTGTTGTTTTGGAATTCACTGAAACGCGATGAAATCGTGGTGACCCTCTGGAAATTGATAAATATTGAATTGGCCTCCACTGCAACGTGATGAGGCCTCCATCTCTATTTCCACTGCGATGTGGTGGAATCGTAGTGTCTTGGTGGAATGAAGGTCCAAACATTGTAAACACTAAAAATTCCATAACTTCTCAACCGAGTGTTAGATTTGGGGGAATTTGGTATCGATGGAAAGATTATTCAATTTCTCATACCATGGAAGGTCCAAATATAGAAAATTTCACTTGAAATAACTGTTATTCTTTTTGAAACTAATATTTGACATTCTAGGAATGAATTTAAGTTAGGAAAAAGTACAGGATATTATAGAGTGCGACTTAGGAGTCTTAGTTTGGTTAGTGTGGGGGTTGAGATTTTTTCTTAGGGTATGAGTGGTGGGTACCACTCTTACCCTAGGGTATGGATAGGGGTTGGTCATACCCTTCTATAAGAAATTAATACAGTTTAAGTTGGGAGTATTCTAGACATTTACCCTTATAACTCCTTGGGACCCCACGAATTAAAACACCTTTTTAGGGAATTTATTAACCTATTTAGAATCAATAAAACACTCTAATATTTCTCTAAACTCTCTCAAACACTCTAATCTGTCAAGGCTATTAAGTTAAGAAAAAGCTAGGTTTCCTTCGAGGTGG
>NW_025886228.1:0-4953 GCF_002878395.1 Capsicum annuum
ATTATGAAGCCATCGACAAATTCACCAAAGACTTAGTTATGATAAGCACTCAAAATAAATGCACCTAAGCCGAGAGTAAATCTTCCCCACAACCACACGACCTACTCTCTACATTAGCATACATAGAATCACAAGTAAAGAGAGAGTAGAGAAAGGTGGCATTCAGTTCTACTTCTACTATGGTGTCCTCGGAAAAGCCACTTAAAGTAAAAGAAGAAGTAGTTTCCAAGACCACATATTCCTTACCCTTAAGAGTACTCTTATCTTCCAAGAAGAGATTTTCATCTTTAGGAGGAATGTTGTCACACCATAGTGGGTTAGCATATAGGCTATAGCTTCCAAGGCAAGCTATACCATCATTTTCACCACTAGGTCTATTAGGAGTGTTTAAACTATCTCCAAACAAGACATTGTACCTAAAGAGTGAATGATTTAACCCGCGGACAGATTTGGAACTTTCACTCTCTAAGAAATCATTACCAAGTTTCAAAGATATGCCAAACACATGATTAACCCTATGAGCCAAGCAAACATTAGAATCTTTACAACAACATAGGCTCATGGGTTCACTCCTTTTTTCTTGACCAACATTTTTAAATTCTTCACTCACTTGAGACTCATTAATCACATCACACATATTCTCAAGTGGTGGGCAAGTTTTACATATAAGTTGGTCAAAACAAATTTCACTCGACAATGTACTTTCATTCAACACAATAGCTTCAACACTAGGTGGACACAAATCGATCTTACTAGAAGAGTCGATTCAGTCATCTATAGGATCAACTAGTGTATCCACTCACACAACATGTACATCATCCACAAGTGGTAAGGAATCAATATACTCATACATAGGTAAGCTACTACTCACACTCAGCGGTTTATTAGTCATACGTTCATCATCCACATGTACCAAAGTGTAAGAGATAGCTATTTTACCTTGACTTTCATGAGTACGTTCGTCTTTACCTTGGTGTGAAAGTCCTTCACAAGTTTGGCAGCAACTTCCTTCGGAAAGCTCTCACCGCAAGGTGTTTGGACCTTAGGTTTTAGATTTGTTGAGATAAGTGTGGATACCAATTGGCGTAGCCTTTCAATATGCCATTTCATGTCCTTAATATTATCGGTGATATGGTCAAACGTGGCATCAAGATTGGTGGCTGCCATGGTACCTAAGAGAATACAACAACGAACAACAAAACAAATAAACTTGTTAGTTCAAAAATGCCTCACCACTCTCACTCTCAATTTTTACCTCACACTTGGTTTCACAAGTGTTGAAAGCCGACTTGTACTTCGTGAGTGATTGAGGGAGGAGTCTACCTTGGTCCGAAATAGATTTTCATTTGAGTTGACTCAAAGAAAATTTGCTTACGGACTTGAACCAACAAGATACAATGAATTCACAAAAGAGAAAAAGCACAAGAGAAACGTAGACTCGAACAACGGATTTAAGAACTAAGTGACAACCTAGTAGAAGTTTACTAGCTTGTTAATTAGTACTAGGATCAATTAAACGAAACTAAGAGACAACAAAATGAAACTAAGAAATCTAGAATTTTGAGCTCGGAAATATTGCGTGAACAGTAGCAGTGATGGTATGGCGGCCACGTATTGGTTCAGTTTTATCAAGTGGTTATTCTCAAATGTTCAAGTCTTGGTCAAAAATTAATTTGGATTGGTGGAATTTGTTTTAGGAGGGAAAATAAATCTTGGAGCCTTTTCAATTTTCAAGACTTGACTTTTTCTTGTACTTATCCTTAAAACATGGGTCCTTAAATCATGGAAAAGTAGTTGAGAAGTGATATTAAGTCTTTTGGTGGTTGGGGGTCTTTCAAGACTAACAAGTACATACACCGTTTTCCTTCACCTTTTAGGATCTAGCACTCACTTTATGTTCTAACAATATATGAAGGAAGATGAATAGATTCAAGAACAACAACAACCACACCAAGAACAATAACAACAATCTTCAAGAACAACAGCAATTCCAATGGCCAACTCCAATCCACAACAACAAATGGCCAAGTCTCTTTAGTGTTGTGTCTTTGATTTTAACGAGAGATGAAGGTTGTGAAGAACTTAAAGAACACAACAACATTCACCAAGAACTACAACAACAACACTCCTTTCAATAACAACAACCACACACACGGCCAAGTCAAGTTTTTCAACAATAATGTCTACCACACGGTCTTACTTATTCACGACAACAACAACAAAGCTCAAACTTAGATATGGACTCAAGTGTTAGTGAAGAACAAAGATAACACTAGAAACACTCAAGACAAACAAAAAATATCGGCCAAGACACAACTAGAACGCAATTCTCGGCCAAGAACACAACGCGGGTAGATTGCACTTTTTCTGGAATTTTTAGTTTTTCAACATTTTTTTTTAAAAAAATTTCAACTAACAAGCCCAAGATTGATCTTGTGGGAACAAGATCAAGCCATGCTTTGATACCAAATGATACGGGACAAACAAAAGGAACACGAAACAGCTATAAAATAGTCCAATACACCCTCCAAAACAGTCCACAAATCACAACAAATCGTGGACCAAATGGAGACCTCACTCGGATTCGACAAATATAACAAGAATATAAGAAACAAAGGTGTATTTGACACCCAAAACAACCACAAAACACAACAAAACGTGATGAACAATATGACAATAAAAACAACCATATTTGGATTCCACAATAACAAGATACAAAAAGGATAGTAACTTGACACACAATATTCACAAATCTAAGAACCCTAACAATGAGAAAGGACCCTAAGATAAATGAATAGAAACATCAAGTTCTTACTTGGACCAAAAGGGACTCATGAACCCCAATACCTAAGTTTCCAAGCAAACAAACAACAAAAGTCCACCCTCTTGTTGTTACCTAGTTCCAAGTTTCAGATTTGCCTCAAGGAAAGAGGACTTTGTATTTCTATGTTATACAATATTCATATTCATCAAAATCTAATGAATGAATCCCTAGAAGGTTGTATTTATAGTGTATTACAAGAATAGTGTGAAATGTCCAAAATGACCTCTTAGTCAAAGTCTTCAAGTGGGCTCCCTTGGAGTGCATTGTATGGACTGATTTTGGAGCCTAGTTAGGCCTTCCTTTGCACTTCACGTGTACACTCCAAGTCTCGGGTGGGTTCATTCACTCTCGCACTCACCCACCTCCGTGGTCGTACCCGTATCAACAACTCAATAAAAATGGTTCTTCGAAAGACTAATTAATAATAATAATCTGAAAAGTCATGACTTATATCACAATATTTATTTTCTTAATTTAATCAAAAATTTAATTAATGTATGGAGGTTAATAGTCGCGCCTTTTTGCCTCATTCAAATTCAATCCTCTATAAATAGGTTCGTCCTTACTTAATCGTTCATTCAAATACACACTCTATTTATTTATTGCATCTTGTCTTTCATATTACACTCTAGAAGATAAGATTATGGCTGACCCAGTGTGGGACGTTGCTTTTCTGCAAGACACCGTGAATGAACTTCGGAATCAAGTTCTTGAATAGCAATGGAAATTGGGAGGAGTTAGATCAAGAATGCTCCACGAGATACGCAGGCTGAGGAGGACCTTGTTGCTATTTCCGGTTGAAGATTGGCTGGCTGACAATGATGATGCTGATAATAATAATAATAATAATTAGACTATTATTTTTTTTAGTCTATTATATGTATTTTTATTTGTTTAATAAATAAATTATGTTTGATCTTGGACGTTTTAATCCATATTTAATTTTCATTCTGTCTATTATCTTCTCAACAAATATTTTAATGATTCGACGTAAAAAGGAATAATTTAGAATACAGTAGCAATAGCAAGATTTATCTGTTGTGTTTGTGGTAGGGGTTGATTTGTGTTGTTTCAAATAGATTAATCATTCATTGCAACAGATAATTAGTCTAGTGCAACAGATAAACATTCTGATGTAACAGATAATTAGTCTGGTGCAACAGATAAATATCCTGATACAACAGATAATATGTCTAATACAACAGATAATACGATGATGCAACAGATAAATAGTCTGATGCCACAAATTACTCATCTGATGCACCAGATGATTGATCTATTTAAATTGTGGGCACTTGTGCTGGATTCATAATTGGGGTTCTATCCATTGTTGAAAAAACAGAAGTGTACTCAGATGACAAATACGAATAAAAATCATAATTTTACTTACCAAAGTAACCTATGAAGTAATGCCAAAGTGGAAAGTGATGTAGTAAAAAAAATTTCACCTAAGAAATTGGTCAGATCACAGCAGTAACACTATACCAACAACAACAACAACAACAACAACAACAAAAAATGGTCGACAAGAAGAAGATGAAGTAGAAGATGATGAATAAAGCAGCAAAAACAGAAACAATTAACAACAAAAATTGCTAAGAGAGAGAAAACAACAATGGATGAGAAGAGAGAGAAAGACGCCTTTTTTCCTCCATTTTTCGTTATTTTAGGTATACATTGGGATCAAAGTGTAAATTTAAAAACTTGTGGGTTATTTTAAAACTTTTCCAACTTTCTTAATACATAATAAAGTAATTGTCACCTCCAACTAATAATTAAGACTTGTGTCACCTACACCTCATTTTAAAACTCTTTTGTCACCTGTGGCCCAAACCCTCAAGTTACAAGGTTGAGTTGTTATGTTTCATGTCATGTTTTTAGGCAATTTGTGAAGTTGCTTTATGAATTATTAAAACTTAATTTGCATAAGTTGTTCTTCCACCTCTTTCTTCTTTTTTACTTATTGGTTTGAGATTTTTTAAAAGCCAGTGCTTTCTAGCTAAATCATTAAGAAAATGGTGGCTTTAGATTGAAAGAGTAACTATTAAATTATTATTGTTATAAGTTTGTCATATTATTTATGTTCTTTGGTGATTTTGTTTATCACAAGTTGAAAAGTACATTAACAA
>NW_025886229.1:0-1768 GCF_002878395.1 Capsicum annuum
AGGGGTGATATAATAAAATCAAGTACTAATTAAAAGTGATATAGCAAAATTACTATAAAAAATATTTGTAATTTTTTTTTAAGTGGACCTCATATAAGCCTCAAGTTTATTTAAAATATCAATAGTTAATGTATCATTTCATATTATTTTTTACCTTTTCGATCAAATATTATTATTATTTAATACTCAAATGACACATAATAATTAATTAAGAGCGATAGTTAATGAATCTACGATTGAAGCAACTGAAGCAAATACATCATAAATGTTTATTTTACTTTTTGATTAAATATTATTAATTTTTTAATACATAAATGACCTATAATAATTAATTAGAGGTGATATAGTAAAATCATGGAGCAAGCAGCTGGAGAAGCAGGGAGGAAAAGCAGGTTGACGGAGAGATGTCTGCTTCTCCTGCCCTTCCCCTCTTATTAGAGAGTAATTTAATGCTGAATGATCAAAAAATCATGTTAAATACGAGAGTACGTTTTTAGCTTCATAATTATTATTAAATTAAGGATTACTAAGATTGTTGAGATTTTGGTATATCTACTAAAAACAATTTTTAAAAATAGTGTATATTTTTTGCGTCTTGAATAGCAAATTCACAAAGTGATTTTAATAATTTGCTATTTCATGTGATTTTGAAAGTAAAAAATAACCAACATGGGTTCTGATGTAACGTTGAGACTGTTTCTCACTTAATCAGAGGTCTCGAGCTTGAGATATCACCCCAGAATGGCTCTGTCGTGCGCGATCTGAATTAAGTGAGACTCTAATGCAGATACCGAATACCTGGTGGGAAAAAGAAAGAAAAAAATTAAAAGGTTATGAAAAAGAAAAAGTTGTACAATTGGTCCATTTTTAATTTTTTGGCATAATTTTTTCCCTTCACCTTTATACTTTTTTGTTTATTCCACATTTTAAATATTAATATGTTAAACAAACAAAGTTATAGCACAATCATTAGGATATTCTAATCCACTTATTGAATTGGCCAATTTTAGAATTTTCAAAGATAAAAATATTATTATCTTGGACCAAAAAAAAAGTTATTTGCTAATAAAATATTTTTGTCATGTTTTTTACACGAGGAATTTTATATTTCATTTTGTAATAATAAATAAAATTTGGATTATTTGTATTAATGTACTATAGGGAATATTTTTTTTTAAAGAGGAATCAATATAATAAAGTGGGCATGCAACCATTATAAGAGAATTATTATTAAATTAGTGAATAATTATATTGAATGCTTCGTCATTTGTGTGACTAATCAAGTAATGATTAGACTAATGCATGCTAATCCTTAATTTAGAAAATAATTAGTTAACTAAAGAATGATGTGTACTCAAAAAGAAAGAGTGACCACAAAAATAAAATTGTTTATTGGGTGTTATTTTTTCTAAAAAAGATGTTTATAAAAAATATAACGTCAATCTAATATTTTATAATAAAAGGTGGAACTCATAAGATTAAAATTAATAATAATTAAATCATCTAAATGACATAAATTGTGTGTTTAGTTGATAAATATGACATATAAATTTTAATTTGGAATCCACAAGTAATATAGTAAGTTCCATATTTACTTGAATGTAGTTATTCAACAACACCAACATATTCATTATATTTAAATTTAATTATTTAATATTTAAAATTTATTTATCAAATTATCGAAATTCGCTTCAACTAGGCCTATTAAGGGCATAACACGCTTCATACCAAGAAGTTGATCATTTTTAATATCAAATAAGCGCCTCGA
>NW_025886230.1:0-5048 GCF_002878395.1 Capsicum annuum
TAATCAACTTAACTTTTCCCATAGCCTCAAATACCGAATCAGGATCACTCATAGCCGCTTTACCTACCTCGAACCAACCTATGGGTGATCTACATTTCCTTCCATATAAGGCTTCAAACGGAGCCATGCCAATACTAGAGTGAAAACTATTATTGTAAGCAAACTCTATCAACGGTAAGTGATCAACCCAACTTCCCTTAAAGTCAAGTGGACAAGCTCTCAACATATCCTCTAAGGTCTGGATGGTCCGCCCAGCCTGACCATCGGTCTGCAGATGAAAAACTAAACTCAAAAGCACTTGGGTGCCAAGACCCTTCCAAAAAGCTTTCCAAAATTGCAAAGTGAACTGAGTACCCCGATCCAAAATGATAGACAAGGGAACTCCATGCAGTCTAACTAGCTCTCGGATATACAATCTAGCGTAATCCTCAGCAGTAAATAATGTATGAACAGGCAAGAAATGAGCAGACCTAGTCAACCTATCAACCATAACCCAAATGGAATCATGATGGCGTCGGGTAGGAGGTAAACCAATCATGAAGTCCATATTTATCTCTTCCCACTTCCAGGTGGGATTACCAAACTCTTGCATCATACCACCAGGTCTTTGGTGTTCAACCTTAACCTATTGGCATGTTGCATACTTAGCTACAAACACTGCTATATCTTTCTTTATGCCACTCCACCAATAGATTTCCCGTAAGTCTCGATACATCTTGGTGGCACCAGGATGAATAGAATACCGCGCCCCATGCGCTTCAGCCATAATCCTCTGTCTCAGATCATCATCATTTGGGACACACAATCTATCCTGCATTCTCAACACACCATCTCTCTCTTAGGAGAAAACCTCCACTTTTTGGTCCTTGACTAACTCCTTCAGTCTGACCAAACTAGCATCTAAGTATTGCTTTTCCTTCACTTCCGAAACCAAGGAGGATTCAGAACTACTCTGAACCCCTATACTACCTTTAGCAGAGTCAAACAACCTAACCCCTAATCTAGCCAAATGATGTACATCACGAGACAACTCTTTCTTACCTAATACCACATGCAAAACACTACCTATGGGCACTCTAGTTAGGGCATCCGCCACAACATTGGCCTTGCCTGGATGGTACAGCACACTCATATCATAGTCCTTTAATAATTCTAACCATCGTCTCTACCTAAGATTCAATTCTCTCTAGGTAAACACATACTATAGACTCTTATGATCAGTGAAAACATCAACATGGAGCACCATACAAATAGTGTCTCTAGATTTTCAAAGCAAACACAACAGCAGCCAACTCAAGGTCATGGGTGGGGTAATTTTTCTCATGGGGTTTCAACTGTCTAGAAGCATAAGCTATCACCTTACCCTTCTGCATCAATACACAACCCAACCCAACTGTTGAAGCATCACAGTACACCACAAAACCATCAACACCATCAGGCAAAGTCAAAATAGGGGCTGAAGTGAGTCGAGTCTTCAACTCCTGAAAACTCTTCTCACAAGATTCGGACCACAAGAACTTCACTTTCTTTTGGGTCAACCAAGTCATAGGAGACGCTATAGAGGAGAAACCCTCAACAAAACGGCGGTAATAGCCAGCTAAACCCAAGAAACTTTGGATATCAGTCTAAAAAATAGGTCTAGGCTAATTTCTAACAGCTTCGGTCTTTTGGGGATCAACTCTAATACGCTCGGAAGAAATGATATGATCTAGAAAAAACAACTGACCTTAGCCAAAACTCACACTTACTGAACTTGGCAAACAATTTGTGATCTCTAAGGGTTTGCAAGATAGTTCGGAGATGATCAGAATGTTCATCCTCACAACGGGAGTACACCAGTATATCATCGATGAACACTATGACAAACATATCCAAATATGGTCTGAACACTCGATTCATGAGGTCCATAAAAGCTGTTGGGGCATTAGTTAACCCAAATGATATAACAAGAAACTTAAAATGGCCATAACGAGTTCGGAAAGCAGTTTTTGGGATATGACACTCCTTAAATTTGAGTTGATGATAGCCGGAACGAAGGTCTATCTTTGAGAAATAACTTGCACCTTGCAATTGGTCAAACAAATCATCTATTCTCGAAAGGGGGTACTTATTTTTTATGGTGACTTTATTTAGTTGGCGGTAATCAATGCACATACGCAAAGAGCCATCTTTCTTTCTCACAAACAACATAGGAGAACCCCAAGGAGAAATAATAGGCCTTATGAAACCCTTATCTAATAGATCTTTGAGTTGCTCTTTCAACTCCTTAAGTTCTGAAGGGGCCATATGGTAAGGAAGAATAGAAATGGGTTGAGTATGAGGAAAAAGATCAATCTCGAACTCTATCTCTCTATCAGGAGGTATCCCTGGAAGATCATCTGGAAAGATACCAGAAAACTCATTGACGAGGTTAACAGACTGGAGAGTTTGAGTCTCAGACTTAATGTCTTTGACTCTAACCAAAAGGTAAATACACTCCTTGGAAATAAGCTTTCTAGCTTTGAGGTAAGAGATAAAATGACTCTTGGGTGACACAGAATTCCCAGACCACTCAAACACGAATGCACCCAGAAATTGAAACTTGACCACTCGGGTCCGAAATCCAATAGAGGCATAAGAAAAATACAACTAGTCCATACCTAGAATCACATCAAAATCTACTATGTCTAACTTAACTAGATCAGCCAACAAGACTCTATGAAGAATAGTAACAGGACACTTTTTATACACTTTTTGGGCAACAATCGAATCACCCACTGGGGTAGAAACTAGGATAGGCTCAGCAATAATCTCAGGACTCATTTGAAAATTCACAACAATCAAAGGTGTAACATATGAGAAACTGGATCCAGGATCCAACAAAGCATACACATCAAACTGAACTATACGAAGCATACCAGTAACAACATCGGGAGAGTCCTTCTATTCCTGGTGGGATGGTAAAGTATAGAATCTATTCTGGCGCTGGCCGCCAGCATTGCTAGAAGAGGCGCCCTGAGCTGGGGCTAGGCAAGTCACTGGAACTGGAGCACTAACAGTCTGAGTCTGGGTCTGAGGGCAATAGTCACGACGCCCTTGTCCATCCTATGGACAATCTCTAACTCTGTGACCTATGTCACCACACTGAAAACAACCCCTCTTCTTACCCCAGTACTCACCCGAATGAGCCCTACCACACTTAGGACACAGGGGATGATTTGTCTTACTGCCAGCACTATACTGGGACCTAGATGCATATGACCTGCTACCTTGCTCCGGCCTACCTCTAGGCACGGGAGCACTAGCAGATGATGGTGCTGGCATAAATAAATAATTCTGATACTGAGGGCGACTCCTTCCCTGCGATCTAGTCTGACCCTGTCCGTGCTGCTCAGACCTAGCTCTCTTATTCTCTTTCATTCTATCTCTCTCCTTAATCTTGTCTACCTCAATCTGTTGGGCATGAGTCATCAGCCTAGAAAGATTCATCTTACTATTCAGCATAGCAAACCTACACTCCTTAACCACATAACTAGACACTCCAGTCACAAACTTACTCCTACTAGCATCAGCCACTAAGTCAGGAGCATACTTGGCCAACTGATTGAACTTTAGATAGTACTCCCTAATAGTCATAGAGCCCTGTCACAGGTTCATAAACTCTTCCACCTTTGCCTCCCTTATCTCCAAAGGGAAAAACTTATCTAGGAATGCATCTTGGAACTCTTGCAAAGTTGTAGGGACAACTCCCTTACCTCTACTTTTCCTCCAAGCAACAAACCAGTCATAAGCAAGGTCTTTCAACCGATACGCAGCCAACTCCACACTATGTTCCTCCGATACATGAATCACCTGAGTAATCTTCCACACCTCCTCTAAAAACAACCATGGATCCTCATCAGACTTGGATCCATAGAATACCGGCGGATTCATCCGCATGAAGTCATGGATCCTGGCAGCAACTGAATTACCTCCCTACTGCTGTGGAGCCAGGGCTGGGTTGGCCTAAATATTTGCAGTAACAGCTTGGGCCAGCACCTGAAAGGCTACCCAAAATTCAGTATGAGACATGTTTTCATTCAATGGATCAGTGGGTTGAGGTTGCTGACAATCATTATTTCTTCTCACTCGATGTGGAGGTATATTTCTGAAAGAGGAGAGCACAAATCAATAGCAGAGAGAGACACTTTAAGCACGATAGACTTCTGAAAGAAAGAATCACATTTTTTCCTAAAATGTCTTGTGGCCTCTTGCTCATAGATGTGGCGCGCTACACACCGATGATCAAGACTCCACTTAACGCGGCTTGTCAGACTCCCTAGGACACCTTAAAATCTGAGGCTCTGATATCAAGTTTGTAATGCCCTGAAAAATGGGTCCTGGAGCATCACCCGGTGCTTGAGGCTACGAGTAGCCCCAAGCTAACTCTTTGAGCCATTTTCATCTAGTTCAACACAAATCAATGAGATTTTCATAAATAACCCGCAAATATCAATAGAGTAATCATCATCCAAGAATAAAAGAATTTCAGAAAGATAACAAAATATGACTTATTAGTCAACTCCTAACATCTATACTAGTCTGACAAGCCTCTAAGAAAATCAATAAAACCAGTGAGCCATTGAGACTTGCCCCAAATAACTCATTCTCAGTTATCAAATATAAACAACTTCGTGAAACCAACATCAAATATCACATCCTCGGAACATGAGGACTTACCACAACAGAGGATGTAGAATAGCCTACCCAAAGAATCACTGTCAAACCTAGAACTGAGCATCTGAACTTACATTCCAAGAAAATACATCCCACATCCGAAGATGTGGGATAGTACCATGTAAAGGAACAAAGTATATGGGGGTGTATGTAGTTGTATAAACATCATCATCATAAATATTTATAAGAAATATGTAGGATGTATGAAAGACTCACATAGCCCAAAGAAAATCGTCATAATCATGAGAGGATTAAATAAGTACAATAATACATGTGAGTCATCATATAATTTGTCAATCACTTTCAGTTCATCAAGAATATCAATTCTCATAATGATATTTACATTATGAGAA
>NW_025886231.1:0-4133 GCF_002878395.1 Capsicum annuum
CGATGACCCCCAAAACCTGACTCAAACAGAAGTCCAAAAATGTGTGTGAATATCTGAGCCCAAAAATATGAGAAAACCTAAAAAATCTAGTTTCCAAAACTCCGTGAACGCAGATAGCAGCACGAATAGTGAGAAAAGGATTGAATTTCTGGCGAATTTTAATGTTTTCTAAATGGAATCGCCTGAAAAAAATCAGAAATAGTCAGCTCCGGCGAAGAGGTCGCCGACCAACTCAAACCCATCAGATTCCTATTGATTTCCGTTCAGCTTTACCGATTCGTCCCTTGTTCGTCTCTCTCTCGATCTCTCATATCTCTCACTATTCAGAACTGTCTCCTACTCCCTACTGTCTCTCCATCACTCGCGCTTCACTATGTGTGGTGTTTGTGATTTGTGCGTTAGTCGTGTGCGGACAAAAAATTATGTTATGTGCGTATTCAGTGAAGTGTGGGTTTGGTTTCTAGTTCTTGCGTGCGTTTCTGGAAAAACCAAAGAATTGGAAGAAGAAGTATGTGTGTCTATTGGTGAATTCGTATGCCTGTGATGGTGTTGAAGTTATTGTGGGTAAGAAAAAGGAGGAAGAAAAATGGAATCCCTCTGTTTTATGCTCCCTTCTCTGTATATTCTCTATGTATGTGTTTTGTGCTCTTAGGAGAAAAAAAGAGGTGAGCTCCCCTTTTTTTTTGTACTCTATGTATATCTATGTACTAAAATGAAAACCACCCAAAACCAAAAATCGTCCCCCCTTACCCCTTTCCTAGAAGGTTCCTTTTCTCAATTCAAGAATGGAAAATCCTCACTCATCACGTAGGCTCCCGATGAGTCTTTATCTTTTTTTTGTGTATCCCATGAGAGAGGGAGGGTATGTAGGGGTAGGGGTTAGGTGGGGTAGGTGGTGAGATTGGGTATGTGAGGTGTTAAAATTTAATAGGGAGGGGTTGTTAGAATAAGATAAATTTAGTTAGGGGTTATTATTTTTGTCATTTTATGGAGGGATAATCACATGGGTGAGGGTGCGTGATAAGGTAAGATAAAAATGGATAAAATTGGACTTCGGGAGGGACAAAATTAGGTGTCTATAGGCAGTAAGTTCATGTTCCTTTCTCTCGATGTGGAACTTATTCAACTTTTCCTCAAACTCCTCAATGCATGATTTGAGTTCAGGTTTAGCAAACTTCTTCCCCAAATTGAAGACATTCAAACAGGCAAATAAAGCTTTCACACTGTGAAATGAATTCCCAATAACTTCCAAAAACTAGTCCAAGCCTAAAGCCTTGTGATGACACAACAAATTTTACCTTGTTGATAATAGTTTAAAAATTCTCCATCACAGCGTCTTGAGATAAGGCACGTTCATACGTTTTAAACAACTCTATCAACTTTCTCATGCTCTTATCAGTGTATGATAGCTGAGATAGGCAATAGGATATGTACTCATATAGCCGAATAGCTGCATAAAAGAGCATGTTAACATGCAGAAGTTTCTTTGGTGATAATTCAAATAGCAAATCAGAAACTCACTAAAATCTATTCATTCAAAGGTCTCCTAATTATAATTTTTCTTTTAAATTTTTGCAAAGGTACTCCTATAAATACTGTAAACACGCCTTCCATAATAGCATAGAAAGCTGAGTATGAAAGCAAATATCAGAAGAAGCATCCACAAAGCTGTGGTACCAAATAGTACTGAAAGACCGGCAACTTCTAAAACAATCTCAAATAAGTATATCAAAAATTTTGAAACACGCAGAACCACAACTCAAAGTTGACAACCACTACATCTTTGAAATGTAGATCACGCAGGATTAACTAGAGAAACAACTATAAAATCTGACAGTAAACTGCACGACTTGGCTTGCAATAACAAGTGGAGCAAGCTGGTATCGTGATTTATCCACAAAATCGTGAAACCTCACAGAAAGTTGTGGTAAAACTCAATGTCAATTTTAGGGGCAAAAATAAAGAGACATACATATTTTCACATTTAGTTTCAAGAAAGTATATGTAAACAGACCAAACCCAAGGGCAGAATAACTTCTTAAGCTTAGCATAGTGTAAACTTAGGGAACAGATATCGTTGCAAACTAAAAGTACCCAATATATTTTCTGTCTTAGCTTCTTCTAAATAGTTGATCATATTACACAAATTCTTCTAGGAAATAAATCAAAACAATTTTCAAATTCCATACCAGTAACTCCACAAAATCTTTTGCAAAGCTACTCGACAAGAGCTTCCATTTGCTTGTCCTAAAAATACAAACATTCCAATCAATTCTCTACAGTAGAGCCCAAAGAAGCAAGTCAAATTCATGGCATCTTCTTAATTAAAGCAATTAAAAATTGCATAATGTTCAGAATGATTCTTCCTTCGAGTTCTGGCTAGATAACTTGCCAAGAATATCTCGAAGTAGGTTACAATCTGGATTGCTCCCTATAAACATTAAGTTCAAAGAGAAAAAAATAGTATTATTTGATGTGTGTGGACAGTCAAAAACATGCAACAGCAGATGAAAGAAGATCAACAGTAGAAAGATTAGATAGAGATAAGATAGATTGACTTCTTTATTTCCAACTGATGAAAGAAAAGTTTGGTAGATATGCTACCTTTCTTTGACAACTCATTAAAGAAAAGTTTGGCAAGATTTGAAATTCTTTCATCTTCATCTTCCAGGCAGATGGCCATTTCATTTATATAACCTTTCACCTAGAAATGATACACACAAATCAAGATGCTAAAAATCTACCACAAGAAGGCTACATACGAGTGTATGATAGTCCAGCCAAACCTTCATCATGTCATTCAGTATCAGATGAGAAAGAGATAGAGATAGAGAGGTTGCTTTCAACAGTCAGTCGGCTTAGAACATGACTTACTAAACTACAACAACAATATACCCAATGTAATCCCATATACATACATTACCCCTACTTAGAGAAAGAGAGGTTGCTTCCTATAGACCCTCTACCTGAAGCATGACTAACTAAAGTGTGTATTTTTATTACAAGTAGTCAACAAAGTTGAGCATAGTTTTATAATATCTCACAACTCCAATTCAACATCAATTGAACATGAAAGGAGGAGGTACATAAAAGTAGAAACTAAACTACTCAATTGTTTGTCATTGATAATATGGTTTTGGGCTATAACTGTGTCTACAAGTTTGTCATTGATAATATGGTTTTTGGCTATAACAGTGTCTACAACGGTTGGATCTGCATAAGTGATGAACGCAAAACCCATGGGTCTACCTGTATGCCTATTTTTCATAATCACCAAGTCTATTATCTCTCCATACCTCTCAAAGTACATAACAAATTGTTCTACCAAAATCCAATTTTCATTAACACTCTCGTCATTATATCAAAAACCCACTACAAAAAAAATAAATAGTAATAATACATTAAAACAATGAAGAAGAAGAGCAAAGTAACAACTTTGTTTAAATGAAATGAAGGATTAAGAATCTTGTTACCTGACGACCGAAACTATGTCTTTTGTGTTCTTATCTCAATTCTCAGCAACAACAAATCGTAAAACTTCCGATGAACTCAGTATGAGTGCGGCAAGTGCTGCAGGGCCTGATGGATATTCTGGTATGTTTTCTCATAGTTGCTGGGATATTATTCAAAACGATATTAAGAACTATGTTCAGGATTTCTTTAGGGGGAAGAACTTGTCTAAGTTTTGTTTACATACTTGCCTGATTCTTATTCCTAAAATAGATTCTCTATCTAATTTTTCTGAACTTAGACCTATTAGTTTGAGTAACTTCACTTGTAAAATTATTTCCAAAATTCTTGCTAATAGGCTTAATCCCCTATTGGGTAGGATAATCTCTGATAATCAAAGTGGTTTTGTTAAAGATAGATTAATAACTGATAATATTTTACTTACTCAAGAGATTGCTCAGAGCATTAAGCAATACAATAAAGGCGGCAATCTAATAATGAAGCTTGATATGGCCAAGGCATATGATAAAATGTCATGGAATTTTTTAATGAGTGTTATGAAGAGGTTCGGTTTTTCTGGTATTTGGGTGGATATGATTTGGAGGATTATTGCCAATGCAGGTATTCCATTCTCAATAATGGAACTAGGGTAGGGTTTTTTAGCTCCTCCCATGGCCTTAAAC
>NW_025886232.1:0-3296 GCF_002878395.1 Capsicum annuum
TGACATATTAGTATTGTAAGTATAGTAGAATGAACGAGAGTGAGTGAGAGTAAGTGAGGAGGCCAGAGGGACCTATTTATAAAATGATTGAGAATTGGAAGGGACCGGACCTAGTCAAACAAAAAGCCACTACTGTTCATATCCCTTAAAAGTAAAAATTACACAAATCCCATATTTAAGACACCATATTACACAATATCCCTTAATGTTTTAAAAAATTACATAAAATTCTGGATTCATATTTACTAGTGATACATATGCTATATGTATCACTTCTTAACATATGTATCACAATTCAAAATTCCGGGATAAAATGTAATTAGCAAACTATCCAGGATTTAATGCAATATTGCCGAAACTATCCGAAATTTATGTGTTGTGTGTGTTACTTAAATAATACTGGTGACTTTATTAATAAGTAAATTAGAAAAAAAATGGATCTAAATACAACATTTTATCTTTTTATTGTATTTCCAAAAGATAAAGATTGGTAATCTGTTGCAAAATATATTCCACCTGTCAGATAACTTACAACATATGGACAATCTGTTGCAACAGATAGATATATCAGTTTGCTTTTCCTTTAGCTGTGGCGTCTGTTGCAACTTGCTAGTCATCTGTTAATTCAATTTCATCGAGAGCAATAGCTTTTTCTAAACACTTCTTGGCCAAATTCAATTTTTGATCTTGGATTGCTTCTCTTTTTTTCTTTGCATCCTTCAACCAAACTAAATTTTTGCTATTGGATTGAGGGCAAAAATTGAATTTGGAGGCCAGCTTGAAGGATGCAAAGAAAAAAAAAGAAGCAGTCCAAGAGCAAAATTGAGTTTGGCCAAGAAGTGTTTAGAAAAATCTATTGCTCTCGATGAAATTGAATAAATAGATGATTAGCAAGTTGCAACAGATGCCACAACTGATGAAAAAATAAACTGATATATACATCTGTTGCAACAGATTGTCCATATGTTGTAAGTTATCTGACAGGTGGAGTATATTTTGTAACAGATTACCAATCTGTTTCTTTCAAAAATACAACAAAAAGATAAAATGTTGTATTTAGATCCATTTTTTTAATTTACATATTAATAAAGTCACCAGTTTTATTTAAGTAACACACACAACACATAAATCCCAGATAGTTTGCGTCACATGTGGAGTCTGTTGCGTTAGATATGGAGTCTGATGCAACAGATATGGAGTCTGTTGGAATACATCAACAACAACATAAACTACAAACAACAAACAAAAAACATCAACAACAAAGAAAACAATAACATTTGTTCTAACTACATCATCAACTACAAAGAAGCATACATCCTATGTTCCAACACCATCAACAACAAGGGACGGACCCACATGGAGTCCTCCGGGTGCGCGAACACAGACTAAACTCGTATCGAACTTTATATATGTATGTGGAAATAAAGAAAAAAATGTATATATATAATCAGTGAGCACCCATAGTAAGAGTTGTTTGGTTAGCCTAGTTGTTGTTTATGGGTGCTTAAGGCTATTTATTTCTTTTGGTCTTGAGTTCAATTCCCACTCAGCACATATTTTTTAAATTTTGGTAACCAACTCTTCTCTTCTTATTCACTTTAAACTTTTTATTTTTTTCTCCCTTACTCCTTGTGTTGATTGTTTGGACTCCACTATTTTTAATCTAAGAAGAACCCACCGTCTAAACCACACCACACCACAAGTTCCAACAATGCCAAATCCACCAACAACACCACACCACAAGTTCCAACAATGCCAGCCCCACCAACAACATCAATAACAGCATCATCAACAAAGAAACAAACAAAATACATAAAAAAAAGATACTACCAACAAAGCTTTTAAACTTCACCCAATAGATGATTTTTTTTCGCATCTTATAATAAAAATTCTCGGTATGTTTATTCAACAATTAAAAGTTCCTCTAATTTTTTTAAATAAATATGATATGGGAAAATGGTAATTAAATAAATAAAAAGATGTAAATAAAGTTGCAAGAAGAAGACGAGAATGAAAGAGCAATAGTGAATCATATTATACAATATCAATAGGGGGTCAAAACAACAATTTCAGTCGAGGAATATAAGATATGGATATCGATCAGTTTAGATCCGAATGAAAATTTTTGAGAAAGAGGAGAGAAAAAAAGGCTGTGATAACCCTAAAGAGGATAGAAAGAAAAAAGATGAGATATTTAGGGCCGAAGGAGAAGAGGGAAGAGATGAGATAATTCTAATTTCTAGATGTACTACCCTTAATATTAAATGACTAAACAAAGTGTATTTATTCAAATTTATATTTACAAAGCATAATTAATAAGACTAATTTGGTAGTAAAATAATCCCCTAATTAATATTTTCTTGATGGGAGTGCCAAGTCAATATGAAAAGGAAGAAGTATTAGGGGTTTCACTATTCATTAATTAATATTCACTAATAATTTGAGGGGCACGAGGAAGAAAACTGGTGATATTGAAAAGACAGGACAAGATTACTCAATGAGATTTTTGAGTTATCCAAGAAACATTTTTTGCCGCCTTTAGTACTACTACTACTTTATCTAATCAGACAGTAGCTTGCTTTAAAATTAAAAGAAAACAAAAAGATTTTCAAATAGATATGTCATCTGTTGCAACAGATTTAGCTATCTGTTTGAGAAATCCCAACAGCTCAGTCATTTGTGACAACAGTTGGAAATTCCATTTGATAACTAAATCAGAAACGTCATCTGTTACAACAGATATCAATATCTGTTTGAAAATTTCCAACACCTCAGTCATCCGTCATAACAGATGCAAATGTCTATTTGATAATTAAATGAGAAATATCATCTGTTGCAATAGATATTGTTATCTATTTGAAATTCTCCAACAGCTCAGTTGTTTATTGCAACGGATTTCATTGCAATTGATTTAGGATGAACTAGGGATGAAAGAATAATCTCCTCATTAACTTAATGTTAAGATTAATAATAGTACCTACATCAATCTAAGTGGAACGAGGGATGAATGAATGAGCTCACAGGGTCAATTACAAATCCAATTGAGTCGTTGCATTTGCATGGTATTAGTATTGCATTCATCCCAACCCGAGTCATCGATCGACCACTCTGAGTTGAAATGTGTTCTCATTAACTTAATGTTAAGATTAATAATAGTACCTACATTGATCTAGGTGGAATTAGGAATGGATGAATGAGCACAAAGGGTCAACTACAATTTCAATTGAGTTTTTTGGCAATTGTATGATGAGACGGTACTGCATTACTCCCGACAAGAGTCATCGATCGATCACTCT
>NW_025886233.1:0-1294 GCF_002878395.1 Capsicum annuum
ATTAGGTGGCGACTCTGTGCAAACTTTAATTAATTTAGAGTCCATAACGTCGTGCTCGTTTTGACCTCAGGTAAAAATAGGGTATGACAATAGGTATTGTCAATAGCAGCCAGAATTTTCCCGAAATAAGGAATGCTTAATCAACATCATCAAAGGTTTTAGCATTCCGGCTGGCTTACCTTGACATTTGGTTGATGAAGTGTACATCCCAATCAATTGTGGTGATGAATTCCATTGGGTGTTGACTGTCACCATTCTAAAAAAGAGGCGCATCCGAGTTTATGACTCGATATCGCGAAGGAGACGTTCTGTACTATCGTCTGAGATAAAAAAATTGGCCAAAATATTGCCTACTTACCTTGATATGAGTGGCTTTTTGGACCAAAAGGTTCGTACTGATCGATCGACGATTGAAGCATACCCGAATAAAATGGCTAATCAATTTGATGTATAATATATTGACGGAATTACTCAACAAACCATTGGTAGCCTATACGTTTAACTATCATGATATAGTTTCATTTTACAAATTTCACAACACTTGCATGAACTGCAAGATGTGGATTATCTAAATTTTAATAACGTAGGGATTGCGGTCCTTTTGTTGCTGCCTATGCCGAGTATTTGAGCGATGAATTATAAGTACCAAATAATGGAATTGATGCCAGATTACTCCGCAAAAGATATGCTGCTCTTCTATGGAAATATGGAGAAGAAAAAGCTCAGAAGTCGTACGCAACCGACGTTAAAGATCCACGACGACCAAAGCCGAATTCCATAGCACTGGATGAGGAACAACTTATCCATATTGATTAGATCTTTATAGCTTGAGTCCGTCAATGTAATAACCTATCCTCCTTGGTTTAACTTGTTAATTTATTTGTAGAGTAGATCGTTTGTACCCATAATGATTTTTTTACATTTTATTTATTTGTTGATTTATTTTATGTAATTTTCGAAGGCTTCAATTTATTTTATTAGACAGATTTATACATATTTTGCAACATGAGATGCAACACGTAGGTCATCTGCTGGAAATTATATCATAGGTCTTCTTACTTTGTTGATTTGCTCCAATAGATTACCGATCAGTTGCAACAAATAAGTTATATGTTGCAACAGATCATAAATCTGTTGCGACAGATAGACGGGGAACATCTGCATAACTCAATAGATGACCAACATATTCCAATAGATAATAAATCTATCACAATGAGTACTATATCTGTTACGACAGATGTAAAATCTGTTGCATTATAAAAATTTAACTTGGCCAGACATAAAATTATTGCCC
>NW_025886234.1:0-4704 GCF_002878395.1 Capsicum annuum
AACTTTAACCAAATTGAATACCAATTGGTCAATTGTATTTACAATTGCGGCCACTTTGATTCCAATTACAGTCAAATTTAATAAATTGACTAAATCAAATCGAAATTCGACACGAATCAACTCCCTTGTTTAATCACGAGCTTCTTTATTTAACCAAATCGACTAGAATTTCCTAAATCAATTATTCTTGAGATTAAAATATATTTAAACCAAGATTTTGATCATTTAAAATTATTTCAAGACAAACTTTGATTAAAATTGACATTTAATGTAAAAGATATTTAAGTAACAATATTATATAATTTCGTATAGTCGAATGCGATAGTATATAATCATCACTTAAAATGACCAACTTACCCTGATAAATGCTTTTGAAAATTTCCTTGGTTCGACAAAATAAAGGGTATAATTTTATTAAAATCAAAGAAACTCGGAATCAAACTCAGTTTTGGAGGGAAAAAATTAGGTGTCAACAACTGCCCCTCCCTTTGGGTAGGGTGGGTGTAAGTAACCCTGGACAAAGGGAGATTGATATTCCTGATTTTCGCCTGACCAGAAATTTGAATCTTAAAGAGGCTGGTTTTTCGCACGAGTTTCATATAGTTATGGCCAGACCTCGGGATCAGGTTTCCTACATATCTCAGGTTACATGAGAATTCAAGCCACTTGTAGTTCATAGAGCTTGGTTTAAAGCACGATTTTCAAAAAATTCACAAGCTATCTCAGTTTTAGTGTTTTTGATAAAACTAAGAAACTGGGGAATAAAGGGATTAGGGGGGAGGTTGGAATGTAGTTGAGTTTTCTGCATAAATCCCAGCCTACATATCCCCAAGATTTCAGGAAATCAGACTGCTTGTAGTTCGACTCAATTGGTAGAAAAGATAGTCTTTTATTTCAGACCATCTTTGGCTCGGAATGAGTGACAAGTTAATCGAGATATAGAAAAGAGGCGTGTAACCTCTTAACCATGAATGTGGAGCTCTTCACATCCATAGGTAAGAACTTACCCGGACATAATTTCCAAAACTCTAAGTGTGTTACCACCCGAATTTGAAAGAAAAAGAAAGTTCCCCTCAGTATGAGTTAACAAACATCCCAGAGGTAAAGGTGAGACCAGAATATTCAAAAATACCCGCATGCCTTCTATTATAGACGTGGTTAGATGGTGGTGGTGATCATCATTTAGCTCGCGTCTAGAGAGTTTGACATCCTTCTCCAGACTATGTCCCATTTTGCTGCTGAGAAAGAGTTCCACGTCGTGTTGCGTCCTTTTTGGAGTCATCTGCACCTGTGGTTTTGATTTGAGATTTTCATCCTTTCGGATGCTCTCGACAATTTCTCAAGCAAAAAGTGTTAGTACTAACATAATTCACAAAAGATGTAGGTAGTCTTTTACCATATCTCCGTGTGAGTTGTGGCCTGAAAAGCGGAGTCATCTCTTCATGTACCTGTTTGGAATGAAATAACTGGAAACAACAAACACAACAACCCTCTTGGTTATTGTATAATTATGACATTTGTCGGTTGAATCTGTCTTCAAAGTGGGGTGGCCTTTTTGGACACCGTCGATACTTTATGCAGAACGGTCTCTACAACCGTGTAATCTTGTGCTAGAGTGGCAACCCTTTTGGTTACCTACATCACTTGTTGTATGTGGAATGATAACCTCTCCGATTATAGCCGATGATCGATTTATAAATTTTCCTTAAATTATCAATCTTTGGATAATCTTGCGCATTATTTGATATTGGATGCGAGGCGACTTACAGATATCCTTTGAATTTCTAGATTTTAGGTAATCCTTCACATTATCCGACTTTGGATAAGAGATGGCTTACAGATATCCCTCCAATCGCTAGCTTTTAGGTGTTCCTACACATCATCCGACCTTGGATACAGTATGACTTATAGATAATCTCTTAAATAGTTAGTCTTTGGGTAATCCTGCACATAATCGATCTTGGATATGACGCGACTTATAGAGAACCCTTGGATGTATCAATTTGATAATCTTGCATATTCTCCGGTATGGATTTAGTTGCGACTTATGGATAACCTTTGAACTATCAATTTTTGGGCGATCTTGCACACTATCCGATTAGGATGTTGTTGTGGCTTATGGATAACCTACAGGCTATCAACTCATAGGTGATCTTGCACACTATCCTATTTAAAATAATATGACTTATAGATAATCCCTTAAATTGTCAATTTCTAGGAAACCTTATATATCATTCATCCTTAGATAGCGACTTAAAGGCGTCTCTTCAAATTGTGTACCCTCGATGTATTCATATACTGATTCATGAAATAATGAGATATCCTCGACACCAGCGTTTCTGTCTAGCATGTCAACAGATATTGAATTCCTTCTAGGGCGATGGTATGAGATGGCCTTTGCGGAAATGATATGTAATGGCCCTTGGGGCGATGATATGCAATAGCTCTTGTGGCGATGATATGCAATATCCCTTATGGCGATGATATGCAGTAACCCTTGTGGCGATGATATGCAATAGCCATTGTGGGGGTGATATGCAATAGCTCTTGTGGCGATGCTATGCAATAGCTATTGTGGCGATGATATATAATAGCCATTGTTGTGTTGATATGCAATAGCCATTGTGGCTATGATATGCAATAGCCATTGTGAAGATGATATGCAATAGCCCTTGTGGCTATGATATGCAATAGCCATTATGGCGATGATATGCAATAGCCATTATGGCGATGATATGCAATAGCCATTGTGGAGATGATATGCAATAACCCTTGTGGCGATGATATGCAATAGCCATTGTGGTGATGATATGCAATAGCCATTGTGGCGATGATATGCAATAGCCCTTGAGGCAATGCCTTGCGGCTATGATGTGTAATTTTACCTAATTTTATTTTCCAGTGTCCTGCTTTCTACATGTACCTGTACTCAAGATAGATGATTAGTAGACACCAAGTCGCTTTTACTAGGGACTATTTTTAGGAAACTTCTAAATACAATATGTGTAAAGAAGACAAAGAGCTTTTGTTTGTCACCTACGATCTCGAGAAATGAGATGGACAAATCAAAAGGTCCTCAATAAATGGGCGTTAAACCTATTTTTAGGTCTACCCTAAAATACCGTTCTTGGGTATTAATGCTCTGTTGTGGCTCCCATTTTGCTCGGGGATTTTTGAAAGAGACCCTCATTTTGTATATTAAACCCTGCATCCACAGAAAAATGATTAGTTTGAATGAACACCTCCTTCGATCCTTGATTTTCTTCTTTCCATCTCTTGGGCATTCCACCATATCGGGACTTCCACCCTGACTCTCCGTCCCAAATGATGTCTAGGCAAATACTAAATAAGTGAGTCGTAAGATTTTTGGAAAATAGTCCTAAATTTTTGAAAATAATTTTGAAAACTTCTGTAAAACTTTAGAAAATCTCTGCCAGTCATGTCATGTACTAGCTCAACGAATGTCTTTCTCGTAGTTTTTGACTATATTCGACGGATGGTTTCCAAAACTCATGATCATTGTTGTAGGATTTCTTCAAGTAGTTCTATCATAGCCAAAAATTGAGTCTACCCAGACTTTGTTACAGTTGGTGGCTTCCAAAGCTTTAACCTCTGGTGCTGGGGAATTTAGAATATGTTTCGGCATTTAGTGGAAATTTTGATGTGTTCCTCAAAATTTCTGCCCCAGTTTAAAGTTGTTTGAGATGATACCAATCCTAGTGGATCTGAAGTCTTTGCTGATCTTCATTCTTTTTGTTAGATGTTGATCTTCTCTTGTGAACTTTGAGATTCCTTCTCGAAAATTCTGCCCCAGTTTTTCTTTCCTGGGGTTATATGATCGAGCCATTGGGGGGGCCTACGTATTCCGTTGAAGCAGGAATCAGGTCAAATGTAGTTCAGGCCTACGCTAGGGATATACAAAAGAAATTAATGGGTTGACCAAAGCTGACATAGGCCGCCTACGTATCCCTTTCTCGGAAATTCAGGTCATCACGTAGTTCATACATAAAAAGAAAAGATAAATTTCTGTAAGGGGTTGACCGAAGCCGACATAGACCACCTACGTATCCCTTTCTTGAGAATTTAGGTCAAACGTAGTTCGTACATAAAAATAAAGGGATTCTAGGCATTTACACACTAGCAAACAATATTACTACAAAGGTGATTACAAGTAAACTAAGAAAACACAAAAACTAGAACATCGTTCAAACATAATATCTCTTTATCGCATCAGAATTGATAGGTTTGGTCCACTCAGTGCCATCCATCTCAGACAAAATTAGAGCTCCTCCAGATAGCACCTTGCGAACTATGTATGTCCCTTGCCAGTTTGGAGCGAATTTGCCCTTGAGGGAATATTCGCTTGAGAACCCGTTGCCCCACTTCAAATGTTCGAGCTCTCTCCTTCTTGTTAAAAGCATGAACCATCCTATGTTGATACAACTGACCATGGCATACAACGACCATTCTCTTCTCATCAATCAACATAAGTTGCTCATGGCGAGCGCGGACCCAATCTTCGTTGCACAGCCCAGCTTCCTAAATAATCCTTAGAGAAGGTATTTCAACTTCAGCAGGTATCACAGCTTCATTCCCATAGACAAGTAAATAAGGGGTTGCCCCGATGGAAGTTCTATCTGTTGTGCGACACCCTAGCAAAGCGTAAGGTAACATCTCATGCCATGATCTATCATTTTCTACCAT
>NW_025886235.1:0-4558 GCF_002878395.1 Capsicum annuum
TTTGCTGATCTTTATTCTCTTTGTTGGATGTCGATCTTCTCTTGTGAATTTTTGAGATTCCTTCTCAGAAATTCTGCCTCAGTTTCCATTTCCTAGGGTTATATGACTGAGCCATTGGGGCGCCTATGTATCCCGTTGAAGTAGGAATCAGGTCAAACGTAGTTCAGGCCTACGCTAGGGATATATATAGAAAAATCTAATGGGTTGACCGAAGCCGACATAGGCCGCCTACATATCCTTTTTATTAAGAATTCAGGTCATCACGTAGTTTATACATAAAGAAAAATGATAAATTATCCTAAGGGGTTGACCAAAGCCGACATAGGCCGCCTACGTATCCCTTTCTTGGGAATTCAGGTCAAACGTAGTTCGTATATAAAAAGAAAGGATAAGTTTTCCTAAGGGGTTGACCAAAGCCGACATTGGCCGCTTACGTATCCCATTCTTGGGAATTCAGGTTAAACGTAGTTCGTACATAAACTCATAATAGCCCTAAAATACTCTTATCCATCTTACTAGGATATAAATAAGTACTTTGAAGGATCAAATATCCAATTTCCTTAGTCATTGCCTTCCTAGTTAACCACCTCGGTTTCCTCTAGATTAGGCTTCTTTGATTCTCGAACTCTTTGACTCTTCTATCCACTCATTCAGTGTATTTTTCTTCAATATCTTGAGAATTGGCTCGCATATGACTGTTGATTGAGCGATGAATTTGCCAATGTAATTCAGACAACCCAGGAAACTCATAACTTCTTTCTTGGTCCTCGGCAGTGGCCAGTCTTGAATTATCTTAATTTTGGATGGGTCTAGATCGATCTCTCTTCTGTTGACTATGAACCCCAACAACTTTCCTGATGGCACACCAAAAGCAGACTTAGCAGCTTCAAACTGTACCTTCTTAATCTGTTGAAGAATTTCTCCAGATGAGTTAGATGATCCGAACTCTCGCAGGATTTAATAATTACATCATCCACGTACACCTCAATCTCCTTATGGATCATATCATGGAAAATCATCATCATGGCCCTCATATATGTCGCACCTGCGTTCTTGGGACCAAACGACATTACCCTTTAATGATAAACACCCCAGGGCGTAATAAAAGCCATTTTTTCTACATCTTCCTCATCCATCAGTATCTGATGATAGCCGGCGAAATAATCAACGAATGACTACATTTCATTTTTTGCATAGTTATCGATGAGAATGTGGATGTTGGGAAACAAAAAATTATCTTTAGGACTGGCTCTATTCAAGTCTCTATAGTCAACACAAATTCGAATCTTGCCGTCCTTCTTTGGCACAGGAACGATGTTGGCCAACTATGTCGGATATTTTATGACCTCGACAACCTTAGAATGGATTTGTTTTGTCACTTATTCCTTGATCTTTAGACTTAAATTTGGCTTGAATTTTCTCAATTTTTGCTTGACTGGATCAAACTCAAAATTTATCAGAAATTTATGTGACACAATGCTGGTGCTCAACCCTGGCATATCATCATAGGACCAAGCAAACACGTTGATATACTCTCGCAACAGGTGGATGAGCTCTTCCCTTTGTGGCGCCGCGAGGTGGACACTGATACTGGTCTCTTTGATTTCATTATGATCTCCTAAATTGACTGTTTTAGTTTCTTCTAGATTAGGTTTTTCGCGATTCTCAAATTCCTCCATATCTTCAACTAACCGTTCCTCGTCGTCATCCTTCCAACCATCATCGTCCCCTTCATTTTGTTCGTTCAGGCTTTGACATGACACAATATTGGCAGGTTTTAAGCTACTATTACTATAATGGACAAACAAACTAAGTTAGATGATAAGAAAATAACAAAATATATGACTAGGAGCGTTTTAGAACTAATATAGTTTTCCAAATAAATGAAGGCCTTTTCATTGAAATTTGAGAAATAATTACAACACCATGGTTTGTGACTTGCACAAATACAAGTCTCTGTCTTTTTTGAAAGTAGTAAGATACGAAAATAAAGTTTTGAGATATAAAAGGTGGATCGCGGGGCCTCCTCCGGATCATCACCAATTTCAAAACTATTAGTAATTGCCCTTTCATCTACTATGATGAGCGATAGGTTATGAGTGGAGTGAAGGTCCAATTTTGCAAAGCCTCCCCTGGCGCAATCTGCTTCACCCCACTGGACTCTGGGAGATCTTCTGGTACAACATTGCATCCTTCAAACAAATCTCCTATCCAATCCCCAAGACCATCATCATCTGACATCTCTCGTATGGGAAATGACTGGAACAGGAGTGGCAAGGGCCTAAACAGACTTTTTTCTGGCTCATCCTCAACCCTATCTTTTCTGGTAGGCTGATACCCTAACCCGTGCTTAGAGCTTCTCTCTGGGATCACAATAGGTTCAATAATTTCTTATAAATTCTTGCCCAAGCCTCGACCAGGTTCGAACCCATTTTTTAACATCACAGTTGCAATCATTTTGTAGACAGAAGGCATTGATATTTTAGGTGTCGAATCTCTTTTCGTAGCATTTACAATTTCCACTGTATAGAAACTGCTATCTTTTGAAACATCTTCAATCACTGGCACATAACAATTGGGACGGTCCGCTCGACTTCCTTCTCGTTGGATGACTACTTCATGATATTTCCAAATGAACTTCAATAATTGATGAAGGAGTGATGAAATTGCCTTTGCCCCGTGTATCCATGGTCTTCCTAAAAGCAAGTTGTAGCTAGGATGGATATCCATAACATGAAACTTAGTCTTAAACTCAGCAGGCCCCATTTGGATGTGCAAATCAATCTCTCCTATGGTATCTCTCTACCCTTCATCAAATGCTCTCATATTTAGGTGGCTTTGACGAATTTCCCCCAGATCGTAGCCCATTTAGACCAGCGTGGAGAGGGGATAAATATTCACACCAGGTCCGTCGTCTATTAATACCCGATTAACTACATAATCTCGATAAATGACGGTGACATGCATGACTTTATTGTGCATTGCTCCTTCAAACGGAAATTCTTCGTCACTAAATGATATGTGATGGTTCCCCATAATGTTCCCTATCATCGCAGCCAAATTCTCAACGCTCGTTCCTGCGGGAACATACGTTTTCTCCAAGATCTTCGACAGAGCCTGTCGGTGGTGTTGCGAGCTCAATAATAGTGCCAATACAGAGATTTAGGTTGGCATTTTCTCCAAGTGTTTGACAATTGAGTAATCCTTTGGTTGCATACGCCTTCAAAATTTCTCAGCCTCTCCTTCAGTGATTGGCCTTTTCTGTGAATCTTTTTTGTTGGTTAATTCCTCAGGGATGTTACATCGTCCTGATCGTATCATCCCCTGGGCAGCGGCAGTTTGCATAATAAATTCCTTCTTTGGAGGGGAAGCGTACACTTGAGTCGGTGCAGTCATCACTATAAATGGGGATTTTTCGCTGATACTTAAGGCAGCCATAACTTTCTCTATCTTTCCTACCTCTTCCGCCCTTTAGCGCTTTTTAGAGTTCACCTGAGTAATGGTCTTGCCAGATGCCCATTTGCCTTCTATTTCAATCATGTTAACTGTAGATCTCCCATGGTTGGGTAGTGGATTACTGCTAATATTTGGAGTAGGTTCCTGGAGTGTAATGGCCTTTTGATCAATCATATCTTGGATTCTGTGTTTCAAGATAAGACAGTCCTCGGTACTCTGCCCTGCTGCCCCTGAATGATAGGCACAATTTTGATCAGGGTGATAAAACTGGGAGCTAGGATTGACAGGCTTTGGCTGTACTGGTTGCAAATGACCAACATTCTTCAATCTTTCAAATAATTAGGTGCGACTTTTAGCTAGTGGGGTAAAGTTTTGAGGAGGTTTCTTTTCGTGGTTTGGACGCTGGGGGTTATACGGGCTTAGGTTTGTAGGAGGGGGTACTTGGTGATAATTTGGAGGTATTTGGAAATTTGTTTGGCTATTTGGGGGAGTAGTTTGGAAATGAGACTGATAATTTGGAGGTGGAATTGGGTATTGGGGAAAGATATTTAGCTGTGGAGCTTGGTATGATGGTGGGATGTTTGGGAGTGGAGTTTGGTATTGGGGGTGGACGTAGAATGCGTGCGGAAGGTTAGGTGATGGCAGGGAAGATAAAACATTTCTAGAGTTGAACCGCTGTTTCAATTTTGTAACAGAATTGGCACAAACCCCACCTACCTCTTTCTTCTTCTTCTTAAAAAACATGGCAGTTCCAGATGATGTTGAGATTTTGACAATTTTTCCTATCCGAATACCTTCCTCTAATGATTCTCCTATTTTTACCAAATCTGCAAAGGTCGCTCTGACAGTGGATACCATCCTGGTATAATATTCTCCTTCTTGAGCGCGAGAGAACACGGATACCATTTCCTTCTCAGACATAGGGGGCTGTACTTTGGCATCTTCTTTTCTCCAATGAAAGCATAATCTCGAAAACTCTCAATGCTCTTTCATTTAATTCGATCTAGTGAATACCGATCAGGGATTATTTCAATGTTGAATGCGAACCGGTCAAGGAAACTCTTGGCCAATGTCTTCCAACCAGTCCACCTTTTTGGCTCTT
>NW_025886236.1:0-2444 GCF_002878395.1 Capsicum annuum
TAGAGCCGGTTTAGATCACACGCTACGTAACTTCATGCTTACTAATTTATCAAATTGGTTGAGCAAGATGCATGGAGCAACGCTAGATAAAAGTGTGTTGTTCGACTTTTGGGACCACATCTTCAATGTGCATCAACACATTATGACCTAAAACAAACACAGAGACCCTCCATGTATCCTTTAAGGCTTCTGAAGAAAGTATTCTAAAGGGCTTCTAGAATTCCACAACTTTGAAGGTAGTATTCCTGATCGAGCTCATAAGAGACGAGGAACTCTTTCCCAACTTCGAAGAGGGCAACGACCAGCTTGAATATAAAATCAACAAGCTGGAAGCAAGCTTGAAAATTATTGGGATTCACATACTACAGCGAGCATCTGATCTTCTCCAAGGAATGTTGAAAGCATGTCAAGGCAAGAAAACATAATCAATTATAACCATATTGCTAAGGAAGAAATGATACTCTATTTGCCTTTCAATCTTGTTTGTGGTTCCGATCAGGTCAACGACAGTGGACCTGATCGAAAACACAAATAAGAAGGCATAAGATGAAATTTAAAATTCAGAAATTTGCTGTCTTCACTTAGATTCCTTATTTTAACTACATTTGTTGTTGGCATAAGTTTTTTAGACTTGCTGTACATCATTTCTACCCTCGATTCCTGTGAGGCTTCTTTGTTGGTCTTCTTCTATTTTCTATCTAAGTGTTAATCCCGACCACGCAGATCCCTAGTAAAGTGTCCATCTGCATTATTTTTCTTTCAGAGACATAACAGATGAAATTACATTACCAGATACATTTTCATAATTGCACTTGATTCAGATCTCGCATCCGTTAAGATAATTCCACCAGCCAGATTCGTTAGAAGTTACTTTCTACCCTATGTCTCTTCTTCAATTAGATCTCAGATGATATAGTCTTCTATCAACCAACCATTTTCCTTCGAAAGCATTTTCTTACCGCATATTCTGGCATAAAATCATCACCCCGAGCGAGCAACCCAGCCATATAAATTTTGGCCAGGGCAATAAATATATTGTTTTTTCGTTCTTATTAGATGCTGTGCTAAGCTTCGAAGGCCCTATAAGGGTCCAAATCACCCTAAAAATTAGTCCAATCGCTATTGAATCTCTTTACAATGACACAAAAATTAGATCCCTACACAATGCTTGACAAATAAACATGATCAACAATAGACGTTAAATCTTAACAGGCTATCAGAACCATATTCATGGTCCCTCAGCCTTATTAGTTCGGACCTACTAAACTTAACTATAAAATTGTAGACATCTTGTTTGAACGATCTATGACTAATCAGTAAAAACATTATTCACAAAATCAGTGCACTCTATGTGTGTTTCCACGATAACATTATTAGTAATACATACCTCTCACATATGAAGTGGTTCCATCTACAAGTAGCTTATTCCTCTGATCCTTTACTGCAGCCTCTTGAGTTAGTCTGTCAAAAGTTGATCAACTATCTGTTCCTTATATCTACAAAGAAGAGGAAAAAAATTGATGTCACAAAAAAAACATTATCCATCTGTCGCATCAAATGTGGAGTCTGTTGCAACAGATGTGGAGTATATTGCAACAAATATGGAGTCTGATGGAATACATCAAACCAGCCTTTCTGGTGATTTTATTTGTTCCAACAGTTTCTCCATCTGTTGCAACATCAACAACAACATAAACATCAACAAAAAAGAAATAACATTTGTTCTAACAACATCATCAACAACAAAGAAGCAACATCCTTTGTGCCAGAACCATCAACAACACCACAAGTTCCAACAATGCCAACCCCACCAACAACATCAATAACTGCATCAACAATAATGAAACAAACAAAATACATACAAAAAATTGATACTGCCAACAAGGCTTTTAAACTTCTCCTAACGGATGACTTTTTTTTCATATTGTAATTAAAATTTTCGAATTATTTATTCAACATTTACAAGTTCCTTAATTTTTTTTAATAAATATGATATGGGTAAATAGTAATTAAATAAAAAACAGATGTAAATAACATACAAAGAAGAAGACGAGAATAAAAGAGCAATAATGAACCATAACTTAATATCTAAAAAGGGATCAAAACAGAAATTTAAGGCGAGGAAAGATATGGATGGGTTTAGATCCAAAAAGATATTTGTGAGAAGAGAAGAGAAAAGAGAGAAAAAAAGGCTGTGACCCTAAAGAGGAGAGAGAAAAAGATGAGAGTTGAAAAAAATAAACTGCAGCTGAAGGAAAAGATGAGATACTTTCTATAGATGTATTGTGTATGTAGACATGGTGGTTTTCAATATTCATTAATTTCATTAATAATTTGAGGGGCACGAGGAATACTAAGACTACTGACATTGAAAAGACAAGAGAAGACTGCTCAATAAACTCACTTTTGAGATATCCAAGAAATATTTTTTACCGTCTTTAGTA
>NW_025886237.1:0-8335 GCF_002878395.1 Capsicum annuum
ACTTTAATATTTTTAAACATTATTTTTTTCTTTCTTCCTCACACCCCACCACCCCCATTTCTTCTTCTTACTCACACCCCACCATCCTCATTTTTTTTTCTTTCTTTATTTCCTTTTTTTCTTTTCTAAGCACCAAAAATCTTCAATCAAATACACAATAATAAAATACATAAATTATACAACAAATAAACTTTCCTACAAAGATCAAAAATCAACAAATTAGATCTCAAAAATACATAAAAATCAATTCTTTAAAGTATCGTTCTCTAAGAAGTTGCTAAATTTCAACACCCAAAAAATTAAAGAGCATCAAATCACAGAAAAAAGAAATTCATTTAAATTTTTAACCATTATCTTTTTTCCTTCAAAATTTTCAAATCTCGGAAATCACTACACGTAAACAACATGAGAAAGAAGAGATCAATAGCATCATGACTAACCTGTTTAAATGTTTATTGCTTTACCACAGTGAAACTATAGTTTCTTCACAATTCAAGATATTGGAACTATATTTATCAACCTTATTCCTTCAACCAAGTTTACAAGTTAATTATAACTATGGAACTGAGTAGGAAAATAAATTCTACAAATTTTTAACCTTATTCAATTTAACCAAAAATCTGATCGACGAACTTTTCCATAGCACCGACGACAAAATTCTTTGCCAGAAAATGCTGAAACCAGCAACCAGAATCAGCCGCAACAGTCCATCATCTTTTCGCTATTCCGATGGTAGAACATCACACCGAAAAATGTTGAAAATCTAACAAGGCTGGGGGAAGGGCTGGGATGGGGGACTAGCAACATTAGATTTTTTTTTCTTATATATATATATATAATATATATATATATATAGATAGATTATTTTTAAATAATCTATCTATATATATATGTGTGTGTGTGTGTGTGGCATTGACGTGGATCCGACATGGCTGCAAAGTGGTGCGAATGTGATGCACTGTCTATAGTGGGAGTGGTATAATTTTTTTAGGGGGTAAAAAATTCATATAAAAGTTGTTTAGGGAGGTAAATAATTATAAGTTAAGTTTAATGGCTAAAGTGAGTTTCGTTACAATTTTAGGTGGGAAAACTTGTCTTTTCTCCTACTTAACATTTGACAATAAAAATTAATTTTGCAGATTATAATTATTTCATGTTTATTCAACATTTATTCCATATATATATATAAAGGAGAATGGTCTTGCATGAGCTTATGTCAAGTGGCATCTTAAGAACTAGTCTCTTACAACAAAAATAAATTTTGTAGATTGTTAATAATTGAGAAAATACATCAAAACACCCTTAAATTTGTCCACAAAGCTCACTTTAGCACTTTAACTTTACGGGTAATTCCTTACTCCCCTAAACAACTTTCAAGTGATTTTTCTACAACCCCAAGAGCTAACATGGAAAAATTTATTAAAATCCGTGCATTGAAATTAAAAAATGATGGGCCCATTTCTTTATTTTAAGATACCAAATTATCTCCTACATCATCTTCCTCACACACCCCACCCCATTTCTTCTTTTTATTTTTATTTTCTTTTCACTGCTATACACCCATCAACCAACTCCAATCAAATACATATTAAAATATTTTTTATGCGGGTTCCTATAACAATCCAATCAACAGTTGAAATAAATTGATTTGCTTTGTGTGGGATCCTCCGATTAGTTCGATTTTCTTGAAGCTCCTGCTTCTATTTTTGGATTAATTTTCATAGATTTACAGCCCAATCAACAAATCTTTTCTCCCGTACAGATAACTGAGACTGAAAACAATTCAATTTGTTGTGGATTCTTACAAAAAAAATCTTCAAAAAAATTTAATTTATTCCATCAAAATCATTTTTCCTCCATAGTTGAATTAACTCCATATTGATCAAATTCTTGTTTTGATGAAAAAATTAGAGATACCCATACGAAAAATACCTTAATTTCAAAATTTTGTATTAAAAATTAAAAATTAAAAATAATTAACCTAAAAAAAATGGGAGCATGGCAGAGGTGAGGGGTGGGGTGGGGTGGGGGAGACGGACTTGAAGAAGAAATAATTTTTGCGGTGGGGTTGGGTGGGGGAGGGGAGTTAAAGAATCGAGATAAGGGTGGGGGTTGAAAAGGAGAAGAAATGAGGGGTATGAGAATTTTTTTACCTTTTATATATATATATATATATATATATATATGAAGTTTCTTTTAAAAAAATTATGTGGCTCTGACTTGGCTCCAACGTGTCGCCCATGTCGATACGTGTGTAATGTACTTCCCATAGTGAGAGTGGTATAATATTTTGAGGGTTGTATAAAATTCACTTAAAAGTTGTTTAGAGAGAGTAAACAATTACCCATAAAGTTTAAGTGCTAAAGTGAGCTTTGTGAACAAGTTTCATGATGTTTCGATGTATTTTCTCTTAATAATTTAACATTCATTTCATATCTATTTCATAGTTATATATATCTATATATGTAATAAAGGATAATAGTCTTGCATGACGTTATCTCAAGTGACATCTTTAGAACTAGTTTCTTACTAGAAAAATAAATTTTGTAGATTTTTAATTATTTAATATTTATAACTAGCCTCTAACAACAAAATTAAATTTTGTAGATTACTAATTCTTTAAAATATAATTCATATTTATTTCATATATATATATATATATATATATATATATATAATAAAGGTCAATAGTCTTGCATGGTGTTATTCCAAGTGACATCTTAAGAACTAACCTCTTACAACAAAAATAAATTTTGTAGATTATTAATTATTTAACATTTATTTCATATTTATTTTATATATATATATATATATATATATATATATATATATAATAATAAAGGAAAATAGTCTAGCATGAGGTTATGCCAAGCAACATCTTGAGAACTAGCAATTTACTACAAAACCTATTTTGTAGATTATCATTATTAATTCATATTTATTTCATCTCTCTCTCTATATATATATATACACACAACAACAATAATAATAAACCTAGTATATTCCCACATAGTGGGGTCTGGGGAGGGTAGACTGTACGCAGTCCATACCACTACCTCTAGGGAGGTAGAGAGGCTGTTTCCGATAGACCCCTGGCTCAAGACAAAAGACATTAAATAGAAACATTAAAATCGTAGAACATGATACAAATAAAATAGGTACGACACTCATAATTAGAGAAAAGGAAAAAGAAATACATACGTAAATCAATAACTAAAGCCATAAATCAATCAATAAATAAATAAATACATAAATTTGCCAACAAACGATGGCAAGTCCACCTACTTACTGACTACTACTCCTCCACACCCTTAGCCCTCTACTCTAATGCTTTTCATCCGTAACTTTCTATCCAGGGTCATGTCCTCAGTCAGTTGTAACTGCTCCATGTCACGTTTAATCACTTCTCTCCAGTATTTTTTTGGTCTACCCCTACCCCGCTTGAAACCTTCCAAGGCAACCTCTCACACCTATGAACTGGGGCATCCGTACCCCTCCTCATTACATGCCCAAACCATCTCAACCTCACTTCCCGAATTTTATCCTCCACCGACACCACTCTTACCTTCTCTCGAATAATTTCATTCCTAACCCTATCAGTCCTAGTGAATCCACACTTCCAGCATAACATTCTTATTTCTGCCACCTTCGATTTTTGGATATGAGAACTCTTAACCGGCCAACACTCTGCTCCATACAACATAGCAGGCCGGACTTGAACTCTATAGAATTTGCCTTTCAGTTTGAGGGGCACCTTCTTATCGCATAAAATTCCCGAAGCGAGCCTCCATTTCATCCAACCTGCCCTCATGCGGTGAGATACATCCTCATCTATCTCTCCATTCCCCTAAATCATAGACCCAAGATACTTAAAACTATCCCTCTTGCAAACCACCTGAGAATCCAACTTTACTACCACCTCTTCCTCTTGCCTCGAGTCACTGAACTTGTACTCTAAGTACTCCGTCTTGGTCCTACTCAACCGAAAACCTTTAGACTCCAGGGTCTCTCTCCAAATCTCCATCTTATCATTAACCCTTTATCGTGATTCATTAATCAGAACTATATCATTTGCGAAAAGCATACACCAAGGCACCTCGCCTTGTATATTCTGCGTCAGCATATCCATCACCAAATCGAATAAAAACGAACTAAGAGTTGATCCCTGGTACAACCCTGTCAAGATTGGGAAATGCTCAGAATCTCCTCCCACTGTCCTTACCCGAGTCTTCGCTCCCTCATACATGTCCTTAATCTCTCTGATATACCCCACCAGAACTTTCCTCGCCTCCAAGCAACTCCAAAGAACCTCCCTAGGGATCTTGTCATACGCCTTTTCCAGGTCTATAAACACCATGTAAAAATCTCTCTTCCTCTCTCTATACTGCTCCACCAGTATCCGCACAATGTGAATTGCCTCCGTCGTGGAGTGATCAGGCATAAAACCAAATTGGTTCTCCGAAATAGACACAATCTTCCTCAACCTTCGCTCTAACACCCTCTCTCAAATCTTCATCGTGTGACTAACAACTTAATCCCTCGGTAGTTATTACAACTCTAAATATCACCTTTGTTCTTATATAGAAGAATCATCGTGCTCCATCTCCATGTCTCGGTCATCTTTGCTGACTTGAAAATATTGGTAAACAAGTTGGTCAGCCACCACAACCCTGACCCGCCATAGAACTTCTAAAAAACCCACCAGAATCTCGTCGGGCCCCGTCGCCCTACCCCTTCGCATCTTGCAAATAGCCTCACTGACCTCCTCTACCCTAAAACACCGACAAAAGCCAAAATCGCGACACTCCCCGAAGTACTCCAACTCTTCTAATACAACACCTCTGTCCCCCTCATCATTTAAGTGCCTATGGAAATAAGACTGTCATCTATCCTTAATGAGGGCGTCGTCCACCAAAACTCTGCCATCCTCCCCCTTAATGCACTTCACTTGATCCAGATCCCGACCCTTTCGCTCCCTAACCTTGGCAAGCCTAAACAACTTCTTCTCCCCTCCTTTCTCCTCTAACCCCTTAAACACTAACCCCTTAAACAAACTTTCAAAAACTGTCGTCTTAGCCTCCGTAACAGATAACTTAGTCTCCTTTTTAGCTACCTTGTACTCCTCCCTGCTCACCCGCTTCTCTTCTTCATCCTTACTCATCACCAACTTAGTGTAAGTCGTCTTCTTCGTCTCCACCTTTTTCTTAACCTCTTTATCCCACCACCAATCCCCCCGATACCGTCCAGACCAGCCCCTCGAAACCCCTAACACCTCTCTAGCCGACTCCCTGATGCAACCAACGGCCCTCTCCTATATACTGTCTACGTCCCCTCTGCACTCCCACACCCCCAACCCCTCCAACTTTGCCCTATCTCTAAAGCACTAGCCGGAGTCAGACTGCCCCACCTAATACTAGGTCTACCCTTTCTATCCTAATGCATCTTACCCTTCTTGATAACTAAGTCCATCACCAGGAGTCTATGCTGAGTCCCAAGAGTCTTGCTCGGAATTACCTTACAATCTTTACACAAAGCTCTATCCCCCTTCCTAAGCAAAAAAAAGTCAATCTGAGTCTTGGTTATCCTACTACAGAAAGTAACTAAGTGCTCTTCCTTCTTCGAAAAGCTAGAGTTCACTACCACCAACCCAAAGGCCCTCGTAAAATCCAAAAGCGCAGCTTCCTCATCATTCCTAACCCCAAACCCAAAGCCTCCATACACGTCCTCGTACCCTAACGAAAAAGGTCCAATGTGTCCATTGAAATCCCCTCAAATGAAAAGCTTCTCTAAGCTAGGCACACCTCTAACCACCTCATCCAAAACCTCCCAAAATCTCTTCTTCTCCTCCTCGTCCTGACCCACCTGTGGAGCATACGCACTACAGAAGTTCAAAGTAGACCCCCCAAAGACCAACTTGATAGTCATAACCCTATCACTAAACCTTTTAACCTCCACTACCTGCTCCCTAAGCTCCTCGTCCACTAAGATACCTACGCCTATCGCTACCTGAATACCACAACTTGTACCCATCTACATCCCTCGCCTTAGAACCTACCTACTTGGTTTCTTAGACACACACAATATTAATCTTTCTCTTTCTAAGAATCTTAACCAGTTCTATCGACTTACCCTGCAGGGTGCCAATATTCCATGACCCTACCCTCAATCTATCAACTCTCTTATCCCTTTCCTTAACACCTCGCACTCCGCAAGTCAGGCCTAACCCACCCTCAACCCCCGACCCCCACCCCCACCCCTCAAGACCCCCTAGACCCCCAGGACATGACCCTAATCCACCATTAACCAACCAAGCCACTACTCAAACACGGTACTACTAAGGCTAAAAACAGCAGTAACAATAAAGGCACACGCAAAGCTCAAACTGTAAAAAAAATTTAAACACAACAGGTGGTAGACAAATACAGAAAATATGCACAGAAGGAAATCAAAAATAAGAAACAGGAAAATACGCAAGAGACAGACCAGAAACAAGCATCAAATAATAAAAAAACAAGAAGTAAACAAGCACAGAACCTAAAAACAAGCAACAAAAGGAATCACAAACGAGGAACAGGATCAAAATAGTATAACGAGACCAAAAGTGAATAGAGAAACCAAAAAAGTGAAAGTCACGACTGGAAAATCTAACAAGAAATAGAAATTAAAATTGCCAAGATACTGGACTGTAAAGAGAAGCTAACATAAAGAGTAAGGTAAAGTTCGGATGTCACTGGAAAGAGTCCGTCTGCACGTCACCGAAAATATCATCGATGCTTTTTCTTGGTGTTGCCGGAGGCTGGTCAGTTATGGGTGTCTTACAAACTGTTTTTACCTATTATAAACCAACTCTGACCGATGCTTCCCTCTTCCACTGTCACTGGAGCCGAGTCAGTGGAATTCCAAAGTCCACCAGCAATAACAATACTGAGAAGCAGACTGATTTGAGAGGGAATTCAAAAAACCCATCGTAAGTTCTACTCCTTTCCGGCAACGGAGAATAGAGGCAGTGTGGCTTTGAGGCAACGACGGGGTCCCGTAGATTGGTGGCTAATTGTGGTTGTGGGCCGTCTCGTGGGTAGTCGCTAGAGAGAACGACGTTGGTTGAGGGGTGCCAGAGTTAATGTTGTCGTTGTTTTTTTAGCGTTGCGGTGGCGCTGCTGGCGGAGAACGAAGAGAGGCAGCAGTTATAGGGGGAGCGGTGGATCGTTAGTGTCTGAATTACGGTGATTGTATGAAGTTTTTTGAGTTTAGCAGTGGCGACGGCTAGCGTGGATGGCTGTGGCGGTGGTGCGAAGGTTGACCGACAAAGGACCCGATAATAATCAAATAAATATATAAAGTATCTTCGATTTAGTACATTTCTCCAACAATTAAAATTGATATATATATATTTATATATATATATATGTATGTATGTATATATGCATGTATGTATAATAAAGGAGAATAGTTTGACATGATGTTATGTCAAGTGGCATATATGAACTAGCCTCTTACAACAAAAATAAATTTTGTAGATTATTAATTAGTTCTTATTTATTCCATGTTTATTTCAATTGTGGTAAAAGACCAATTAAGTTTGATCAAAAAGTCGTTTCGAAATAAAAAATATTATGAAAAACATGTCATCTCTTAAAAGATATATAAATAATTAATTTACATATATAAATATTAATATTACAAGAAAATAAGTATTTATGATTTCACTACTATCTATCTATCTATATATATAACAAAGCAGAATAGTCTAGTCTATAATTATGTCAAGTGACATCTTGAGAACTAGCTACTTAACATTTGATAATAAAAATTAATTTTTTAAATTATAATTATTGCATGTTTATTCCATATTTATTTCATATCTATCTATCTATCTATCTATATAATAAAGGGGAATAGTCTTGCATGAGGTTATGACAAGTGCCATCTTAAGAACTAGTCTCTTATAACAAAATTTTTTTGTGTAGATTATTAATTATTTAACATTCATTCCATATTTAATATATATATATATATATATATATATTTAACAGTCTTACATGAGGTTATGTCAAATGACATATTAATAACTCATTCTCTTATTAGGAAAATAAATTTTGTGGATTTTTAATTATTTAACATTTATTTTATATTTCTTTCATATTTATATATATAATAAAGGAGGAAAAGTCATCGTTTTCACCTTAAACTATACTTGAAAAGTCTAGGTCACACTTAAACTATCATAGTGACCTATTACACACCTAAACTATATAAAAGTGAAAATTTTTATCCCCTAAATCTAACGTGGAAAATACATAATTTTTTAAAGAAAAAAAGGCGAGTCTAAACTAAA
>NW_025886237.1:8435-12408 GCF_002878395.1 Capsicum annuum
CCCCCCCCCCCCCAACCAAAAAAAAAAAAAAAAAAAAAAAAACCATCTTCTTCTTGTTTCCTGAATTGCTATAATTATAAAAATTCCCAAACTCAAAATTCTCATTCCAATTACAAGTTGCTAGTGAGTCTGTTGATCTGAATTCTTTTTAAATTCAAACGATTAACGATGACTGAAATTCCTCCTTCTTCTTGTTTCCCCAATTCAATTCAACCATCGAACCCTATTATGGACTCCGTCGGAGCTACAAATCAAGCAACTGTCACCGAAGCTGCATCGCCGATGATGATGTCAGCTAATCCAGTAACCAACATGACTTTTCTTTCTAACATCTCACAATCGCCTTCAATTGACACGTTAACCAAATCTCAGCAACAACAGATTCAGATGCAGCTGTAAGAAATGCAACAACAATTGACACAATCGCAACAGCAACAACAACAAATTCAGCTTCAGCAGCAGCAACAGAATAGTAATTTGAGTAATATTAATAGCAGTAACGGTAACTTAATATCCGCCTCTACTTTTTAAATACAACAGAGCTTACAGAGATCACCATCAATGTCAAGGGTAAGTCCAATGCAAATGCAACAGCAGCAGCAACAACAATTTGGTTTGATGGGGCAACAATCAGGGAGAGGGCTTTATGGTCAAATGAAATTTTCACATACCTGCACCTTTTTTTAGGATTTATAAAATGGGACCAATATGGGAAAGTAACAAAATAAACTAAAAAAGACAAATAAATACAAAACGTAAAACATCAAAAGAACAAAATAAAAATCAATGGAAACATTCAGAAACCCTTCAATTCGTCTTCTTCTTCAAAAATCAACCATGGCTGATGGATGCTCCATTGACCGGTCCGGTGAAGTACATCCAACTAAGAAACATCATTTCACAATAGTCAATAGATGAGTCATGGGCGATTTTATCTCATGCATTTACATCGTCTCACAAATGCCATGAAATCACTCCATAGGAAGACTTCTTCAACTCTTCTTAGACTACATCTAATTGATATTCCTCAGGTACAAGATTATTCACCTTAATCTTCATTTACATCCATCCTTTTGGATATAAATCAACTAACCCTCCCTTTGCCAGATTGAGCAAGGAGCGATACCACTGACTAAAGGTACTAGCCAACCAATTTGAGTCACAAAAAGAGAGGTAATTTGTTAACCTTGACCGATTCATATTAAAGAACTGTCTTGCATGTGTTGTTGATGAAGTCAAAACTTGTAGTAAATCTATTATACCTATTTAATTAAATCCGCGCACCCCCCTACAAATGGTATCAGAGCACAGTAATTTAAAAAGTACGGAAGAGATATATATTAGAGTTAGAATAAGATTTAAAGTTAAAAAATTACCTACGAAAAAATTAAATTAATTATGCGAAGACCATTTAAAAATAGAGAAGCTTTTAGAAAAATTAAAAAATCATTAATTAGTAATTATTCAGAATATATAAATCTAAATAAAACAAAAGAAAATCCACAAAAACTAGCCTATTTAATTACATTAATATCTAGTATTGAATCAAAGTTAATAACACATTTAAAATCTAGAAGAATGAAACATACACCGCCTAATTATAATAAAATTAGATTTAGATATCCACCAAGATATTATAAATATAATTTAAAATGAATAAGGTACAACAATATAAAGAATTAAAACAAATTATTTCTGAAAAACGTAAAGAATTAAAAATAAGAATAGAAAGACTAAATTATAATATATTTGCCGGAGTTAGTAAAAATTCAATAAATACACAAAAAGATGAAATATCAAAATTAGAATCACAAATAGATAGCTTAGAATATATATATCAACATGAACTATTCACAATAAAATGAATAAAGAAGAATTTATAATAGATGAAAAAATATATGAAAATTACGAAGGATCAAAAATAAAAATAGTATTTTCTAATCTAGGACGAAGATATAAGAAAATAGGTGAACATTTATATTTAATGTTAGACAAAGAAGAATTAAAATTAGAAGATAAATTAACAGCAATGGTAAGAATAGAAAAAGAAAATGAAGAGATAGATAGGAAAAAAGAAATAGAAAAAATAAAACAACAAACTACAGAAGAAATACGAAAAATAGAAGAAACCAAAAATAGTAGAATTGCTGAACTAGAAAAAGAATTACAAATGTTAAAAGAACTATATGAACAAAGACAGAAAGAAAAAGAAGAAAAAGATAGAGAACAAAAATTACTAAATGAGATAAATCAATTTAAGGAAAAATTAGAAATAAAAAATGAAGAATTAGAAATAAATAATATAGATATTGAAGAAACAGATAATTATGAGTCCGAAGATAGTGAAACATACACAGAAATATTAACAAATACAAAAAATTTAGAAATTAATGAAGAACAAAATATTAATGAGGAAAACTTAGAAAATACCCAAACAGAAATAAATACTCTTGATACAAAAGAAAATGAAAATATAATACCTAAACCAACAGAATTAAGAAAACCTATATATTATAAGAATAAGTTTAAAAAATATAATGAATATGATAAATGGATACCAAAACAAATAGTAAATAAAAATTATAACTTTTTAGACCTAGACTGTGTAATAGATACAGAAAAAACAATACAATTATGGACAGGATATATGACAAAACAATTATTAGATAATAATATAAATATAACAGATGCACCGGAATATATAGAAAAAACATTAATAGGATCAGTAAAACTATGGTTTGCAAATCTAACCGAAAATAGCAAAAAAGTATTAAGAACTAATAAACCTATAGAAGGAACATCATCGACAACAACTAAACTAACACCTATAGAACTATTAAAAAAATATGAAACAGCTATAAAAGATGAATTTGGTAGTACGACAACGATCGAAGAAGAACAAAATGAAGAAAAAGATACAAATAGGAATTTAATGTTAAAATTAGCAATATGTAATATGTGTTATATAGATGAATATACTTGCGCATTTAAAGAATATTATTACAAAGGAGCATATAGTATAGAAGAAAGTAAAGAAATAAGAAAATTATATTTTAATAAATTACCCGAACCATTTAGTTCGAAAATAATAAAAAGTTGGGAAGAAGCAAAAATAGTAGATACGTTAGGAGCAAGAATAAAATATTTACAACAATGGTATAGAAACTTATGTGAAAAATATAGAGAAGAATTAAAAATGGAAAAAACATTAATAAGAAATTTAGCTTGTTGCAAAAATAAAATAGCACCCCAATTTGGATGCGAAGAAAGATATTATAAGAAAAGAAAAAGACATAAGAAATATAAGAAATATAAAAAATCAAAATATAAATATAAAAAACCAAGAAAAAGATATTATGTAAAAAATTACAAACATAAAAGACCATATAGAAAAAAGAAATCTATAAAAGAATGTACTTGTTATAATTGTGGAAAGTTAGGACATTTAGCTAGAGATTGTAAATTACCTAAAAATTCAAAAAATAAACAAATATCAGAAATAAAAATAGAAAATACCGAATACATGCAGATAGATTATATAGATTATGAATTAGAAAGTGAAGATAGTATATATGAAATTTCAGAAAACGAAACAGATAATGAACTAGATAGCGAAATAGATGAATCAAATGACTGAAGAAGATATAAAAATAATAACAAAGGAAGAATATTTAAATGATGAAGGAACGGAACAAAAAATAATATTTGACAGTAATATATTTGATGAAATAAAAGGAAAAGAATTAGATTTAAGTGTAGACAAAATATTTAAAATACCAACAATAAAAAATATTTTTACTAGGAAAAAAGATGAATATTATGTAGTATGCCAAAAAGAACATGTAATAGATTGCAGATATGCAAAAGGGAAAGCTAGTATACCACTAGTAACAAAAAGAATAATTAATAAAGAAATAAATGATATAAAAAGTAAAGGAGATCCAATAAAATATGTACACCTTGGAGGTACAGA
>NW_025886238.1:0-5814 GCF_002878395.1 Capsicum annuum
TAAAATTGTCTACTATATAAGCTAAGGACGCACATGTTAACACAATGATCTATTCAAATAAAGATCTTATTAATATAATAAATAATCTTTATATGGGATGAAAATATAATAACTACATAATCAATAGTATATATATCCTAACAATAACTAGTTGATGAAGATCCTAAAATAAAAAAATAAATATTCTTAACAAGATTTTTCCATCAATAGTAGAGATGTCCATTTAAGTTGTGTATGAGCTCAAAGAGCGAGAGTTCAAGTAATTAAAGAAATTAGCTGAAGCAAGCTAACCAACAAACGAGTAAGAAATAAAAGAGAGTTGCTACATTTCGAGAGCAAGAAATTTAAGATCAAAGCAGATTTTTATAATTATATAATTTCAAGTCCTGAATAAATTATTGTCTGCCATAAAAAAAAATATCCAACATCTAATTTAAGAGTGTCAATGGTTTGGTTCGATTAGTTACGTTGTATAATGTTTATTTACTTTTTTTTTTTTTGATCACGTTATAATGATAATATCAATGTGTATAAGATTTTTCAGTAAATACTTTGTCAAATTCTAATATAGTTTTGAAGTTAATTTTTCAAAAGAAAACTATGTTAGAATTTGTCAAATTCTCAAGCATATTCTTGGTCTAAGGCAAAAATCAAACGGAGGTCTTAAATTTTTAAGAAAAAATAACTTTTTTTAATAAACTCTATTTTCAATATTATATAATAGATTTTTTTTAATTATTTTTTTATTTCAAAGTTATATAATCGATTTTTTCTAATTATTCTTTTTTAAGTAATAATATAATCAATGCATTTAATCTTTCTTGAGACATAATACTCTAGATATATGAACTTCTTCTAATAATTCTTTCCTTTTATATACAAAAATTATTTTTCTATAAATAATATTTAATCTTAAAAAAAATAAAAATAAAAAAAAAATATATATATATATATATAATTAATATTATTGTAAAAAATGAGGCCCCTCAAATTTGGGGGCCTAAGGCGAACGCCTATTTTTTTAAGAGGTAGAGCCGCCCCTGAGTTTTATCATACAGTATGTGATTATTTATTCAACGATATCGTGTAACTTGATATGTAAAAGAACTATTGTGATGAGATCCATTAAGTTATAGGAGATTGAATAAATAGTATAAAGTGAAAAAAAATAAAAAATTAACACACTTTGTACACACGTACTACTTAAAACAATTACTATTGAGAAAATGTTCAAAATGCAACCTAATACCTTTAATATACAAAGACGTATACCTTTCGAGTTTCGTCTAAGGTTATATTGATGATTACTAGAGCAAAATCTAATGAAGCAGAGCCAACTCTCATAAAACAAGTCACTTTTGTAATGATATCTATAAGCCAAATTGTTAATACGTGATGTTAATAGTTTATTCAACGTAGTTCAAACAAATCAAGTGAATATGAACCATAAAACAAAAAAATTGAGTAGTATACGGTTCACGAATTTATTTTTAGTCCTTTAGGTTGTGGGATCAATGGAATAAGGTAAGTGAGTTATCCACTAACATTGGAATAAGTTACTGGTACAAATAATTATTCTTGATAGAACTATGAAATAAGCTTTTCATACAACTAATTATACTTGATAGACATGCATAAGCAAAGAACTAGAGGCATATCCAATATTTCATAGCACTATTCAGTATACAATATTCTTGATTTGGTACAATATTTAGGAGCACAGATGCATATGCTTCAAGATATTCGAGCATAATCCAATTTTTATTTTGTTTTCACATTATAGCCATGAATCCACTTGAAACATATATTAGGCAGCAGTCCAATTATCGGGGAGGACAAGCTGAACAACTTTTCTATGGTGTCTGGCCAGTTGAACTCATCTAGACAAAATTTACTGAATACTTGCTACCTCTTATCGGTATAAATATGAATAATTGTGTTCCTAAATCCTAATCATCAAAAACTTGAAAAGAAATCACTTAAAGTGTACTATTTGATATGGAGAAAATATTTTTCAATATTTGATAAGTCTAAATTTTTGGACAACATTATTTGTAAGAAAACAAGTTCAAGTGCAACTTGAAAAAAAAGAAAGGAAAAAAAACTCAAGTTTATTAAATGAGGAAAGCGACTATCCTAAAGAAAATAAATTCTATCAATGACATTATACATTGATTATCTCACCCTAAAGAAAATAAATTCTATCAATGGCATTATACATATACATTGATTATCTCTTCTCCACGTTCTATAATCTCCACCCACCCAGTTTTCATGACTAGAAACCTATTTATTTTTTGAAGCTACTCTTCTAAGAAATAGTAAAAGTAGTCCGGATTGACTCTTCACACTTACCACATCTCAAATTTTATTGAAAATCACGAGAAAATATTTTTCGTATCAAATCATTTATAGAATGCTAAACATCGTACTCTCTTCGTCCAACAATGTTTGTTCATTACTAACGTAACACACAGATTAAGAAATAATAAATGATCAGAGTAATTTTACTATATAACCATTTGAAAATAGTAATTTATATATTGAGTGATAAATAGTATTTAATAGCAAGAGTGAAATGAATAGAAAAGAGTAAATTATTTATTGATTTTCTAAAGTGAACAAATATCGTTGGACATTTATACAAATATTATTGAATAGGGAGAGACAGTATTATGAACATAATAAAAAGTGCTATTAATAATCCAAGAAACTTAAAAAGTGAGATAGATGATATTAGATGTACTATTATATGTTGTCAACAGTACTGTTACATCCCCACGATATTAAGAGCCCGAATCAAAGGCTCCAAACCAGGGCGCACTTTTAATAAAGCATAAAATACAAGTAATTAAAGCCAACTCTTAATCAGTTTATTAGCTGTCACAGTTGATCTCTTTCTAATGTTGATCATCAACACTCAACACACACACACATTATGCTCTTATTGTCATCAAAGCTTAATTAGTAAGGCACTGGGAGAGCTTTTGGCAAGGTTTCATGAACTGCATTAATCGGAATCGTCTGAAACTTGCAATCAACTGATAAAAATGGGTTCTCTTCAACGGTAATCGCTTTAATTATCTGAAGGAGAATGTGTTCCTGCTCTTCTCCATCACTCCATCCATGGATTTCTGCTCTAATGAGATCGAGATTTTCATTTATTAATTTCCATATTGGAAAGTCTTTCCTAGGCATAACGAAATCTTGCTCTTTGAGCTTCAAGCTTGGACAAAAATCTCCTGCTCCGTCACCAAGATAGATCATTCTTTTCTTTCCTTCCTTAGCCAATGAAGCTTGTATTCTTTCTATTATCAGGCCCTGTTAATACACAAAATCATACATTAAAATATGTTTAATTGCCTATAAGTTTGATTCGAATAATGAAAATAAATAGTAATTTTCCTGCCTTAAATTTGGTAAGGAAGTACTATAGTTTTTTATTTCTGTGTGTGGGGACATAATAAGGAACACGTGAAGGTGAGGTACAAAACATGAAGACAAAAAAAATAAAAATATTTCCAGCATATTCGAATAATATTAGTAAATACTATCCAAGTATCTAACAAGTCACTTTAGAAACGTTAGAGCCATAAAAAAATAAATTGTGAAACTAGTCAAGAATATTTACTTCAAATCATATCAATTTACAATATATGCAGGTAGAGACACTTGACACATAATATGGTAAATTAAATTCAACAATATACAATAGCGACACGTGATACATATTATGGTATAGATTAAATTCAATGATTGACAATATATGTAGATAGAGACACGTGACACATATTATGGTATAAATTAAATTCAACAATTTTGTATAAAAAGTGCGATTAAATTTTTACCTTGCACATGTTGGGAGGGCAAACATTGCAGCTGCAACCATGAGAGGAAGTGTGAAAATCGTGGTAAGGACGGATTCTTAGTTTCCCTTCCTCATCAACGTATCCTGGATTTGTGTTGATCTCTGTGAAACAATCATAAATTCCAAGATGATTCAAAATCGTCTCAATGTAGAAGAGATTCGCATCGCTTACTATTTTCAAATCACACCTGAAATAACAATAATATCACACATTTAATTTGAGTAAATTTGAGTTTACTGAATCAAACTATACAGAATTTATTTGCTTTTAAAAAAAAAAAAAAAAAAAAAACTTGCATAGTAATACTTACCCTAAAGCATGAGCCGCCTTAATGGCGGAAACTACGCGTGGAATTATAGGTGCACGTTTCAATACTTCTTCAATATCCTTGATAGTTTTGCCTTGTTCATGAAGTTCCTTCATCATCCTATCCTGTAAAAGTTAGGTGAATGTTAATTAGCTGGACATAATAGAATTATGAAATTAAGTAGGTAAACCAAAAACTAACCATAACAGAGTTCCATGGCATGGTGGGAAGAAGTTGATTGAACAAATCGGTAGCACCCAATTCATCAACCACCCAATTATCACTGTCCAAATCGATGATCGTCTTATCGAAATCAAAAACCACAACAATTCCGGCCATTTCTTTTGATTGAACCAAAGGTGTTTTTAGGCGAATGAAACAAAACAGAGAGAAAAATTCCCTCTTCTGATTTTTTTTTTTTGCTGAACACAAAGATTGTTTGAGTTTGAAGTGAGAAGAACACATAGATGAAGAGCCTTATATAGTGGTAAAGATTTGTAGATTGGAGTTGGGAAACAGAACTAAAGATGCCAAAGAATATTACTCTGTATTTTGAGTTTTATGGTAAGTTAAAAGCATAGCCATTCAAGTTTCTTTTTGCAATTTGGTAAAATGTAAGCCGTTGGATTAACTAGACAGTGGATCCCAAACGGATAATTCTATGGCTAGAAACGAATTTAATTAGTGCGGCGGATTAAGGGTAAATAAAGCGCGGGAATAAGAAGAATATTCGAGTGAGCATAGAGGGCATTCTTTACAAATTAAGATGGAATATTCCGCTTTTGGGTTTCCACTCAGATTCTGGGCGGCTTATCTATAAGGCTAAATCTGTAATTGGCAGTTGTTTTTAAGGCAAGTAAATTTAATTTTCCTAAGTTGTGAGGGATTATGCTTGAGATTTGTTTGCAAAAAGTAATTGAGTTTATGTTTTTGTGCACTATATTTTAATTAATAGGTAAATTTTATTTGTTATTGTACGTCTTTCAATTTTTTATTTAAGAATTGGAAAAAAAAAAAATGGGTAACCTGCATGTCGGTAGATTGAGTTTATTTGATAGTAATAAAGCATAAAACGTAAATTTAAAATAATTGCAGTATTTGTCGAAAAATTTTATGATTATTGTAGAGAGGTGTTGTTTTATATGTATACTGTCACTTAATTATTATATCATTTCCCAATATATAATAATTTCATTATTTCATCATAATGATTTAAATATTTAATATATTCTATTAATTAACTATAACTACATATTGGAAGTAAAAAATTTCATTTATTTGATTGTCTATCATGTTCAAAACTAATTTGTTGCCACAAATCACAATAATTAATAACTTAAAATATTTAAAAGACATATAAAAATTTTATTGACTCTCATTATTTTAGCAATGCCACATAAATTGAGACAAAAGAAAAAGTACTACAAATCATAATATTTAACAACTTAAAATATTTAAAAGATACATAAAAATTTTAGCTGACTCTCAAAATTGTATCGAAGCCACATAAATTGGTACACAAGGAGTAAATATATTATTCGATAATTATGTAAAAATTATTATAAATTACAATAATTAACAAGTTAAACAACTTTTTTAAAAGTAGATATAAGTTCTATTCAAGTCTCAAAATTTTAT
>NW_025886239.1:0-7831 GCF_002878395.1 Capsicum annuum
AGATATCATAACAATGTGATTAAATCTTAATAAAAAATCTTAAAGCCTGACCAAACGTTAATCTATCACTTGAAAAAACAACAAATAGTAACAAAACAGAAACTGCAGTATTCGAGAATATTACAACAATATCATCAAACCTAACCTTAATGCAAATTTCTCAAAGTCCGACGAAACATTTATGTACAACATAGACTTGAACATAGCAGAAACTATAATAAAACAATACGATAATCGAGATATTAGAACAATATGATTAAACCTTACCTTTTGTGATTGCAGATGACACCTTTAGAGCTCATTAAAAAAAGCAGTTATTAGAATATTTCTGTCAATAAATTTTACATAGTGGATGTTATTATCTAATTGTAGGGAAAAAAAAAAGAATTCTCCAATACCTTTTTCTACAAAAAAGGATTATCCAAATATGAAAGATTTTTATTTTTATGTTGCAAAAGGGAAAAAAATTAATTATGGTATCAACTTAATACTACAACACAACTTTAGGAAATTGAAATTTTTTTCCTCAAAATTTAAAGTAACGTGTTTTCATTTTTTTTTTTCCTTAAAAAACTAAAGGGAGAATACTCACAAAAATACCTGAAGTTTGACCGGATTACCAGTTGAGCATACTGAACTTTGCAGGGGTCCTATTACCCCCCAGACTTTTTTTTTCATATTTTAATGGCATATATCTGCCACTTGGCACATTGCGTGTTGGTCACACGAATTAATCGTGTGAACAGTGCTAAAAAAGTTTTAAAATCTTTTTTCTTCAAACAACCCCTTAAGTTTATAATTATTTAAAGTTTTATATTTTTATTTATTTAAAGTTTTTCTTTCTTCTTTCTTCTTTCTTCTTTCTTCTTTCTTCTTGAGTTTTAGTTTCTTCTTCCTCTTTGTTGCAGTCCATTTTGTTCCGTTTCAATTTTCACTCTTGAAGATTCCGTCATTGAAACTGAAAAATCAATGGAATAAAGTTTGGAGTTTTGAGTTTAAGAAAGTTTGTTGAAGAAAATTTTAAAAGTTTGTTGAAGAAAGTTTTCAAGAAATTTAAGTTGGAATGGACTTGGAATTTGAATCTCAATGGAATATTCAATTGAGTTGGCGTAATTTGAAAATGGAATTTGAAAACTTTTGGGGACCCGGATGAAGAAAATTATGTATGTTTGGAAATGGAATATGGAAATGGAAGAAATGGAATTCAATGTATGTTTTTCTATAAATAAATTGAAATTCAAGTGAATTCATATAAATTCAATGTGCAGTAAAAATTTTTATTAAACTCAATGAAATTCAAAGTTTGAAACTAGAAATTGAATTTGGAAACTTAGTGTGATAAGAATGGACGATAAGAATGGACTTGGAATTTGAAATTGACTCAATGAAATTATTTAGAATTTGATTTATAGGATGAATTTGAGTTGTGGAATCTTTAATATAGTTGTAATGGTGAAAAAAATATTGAAAAGTGATAAAATGAAGAAGACAAAGCGCGTGTACCACACTTTTCACCTAAAAAATTGGGTATACGTTTGGTGGGGGGGGGGGGGGGGGGAAGGGGGATTAATTCCACTTTAAAAAAGTCTGGAGGGGAATTAATTCCAATTAAAAAAGTATAGGGGGTAATAGGATCCCCGCAAAGTTCAATATGCTCCACTGGAAATTAGATTAAAGTTCAGGTATTTTCGTGGGTATTATCTCAAAACTAAAACAACTTGTTTTTTCAGAAGTTTAGGGTAATTTTTTATTTTTGTGGTTTTTAAAGAAAAAAATTTCAAAAGATTTTTTTGTACCACATATTATAGAAATTCTTAATTTTAATTATTTTAATATAATGATATAATAATTAAATAAAAATAGTAAAAAGATAATTTTGTGTATAGAACAAACTTTTAATGAAGAGTAAAAAGTTCAAATCACTTTTCTAAGGGTTTTCACACTTTTAATATATTGTAGATGTAGATATAGAGTATGTGTGTGTGAGTGTGAAGGGACTTAGAAATATTATTTAATTTTCTTGTCCTTCATTAAAAGTCTTTCCTTTAGATAAAATTATCTTTTCACTATTTTTCTCTAATTATTATTTAATTAAATATCTTAAAAATTAATATTAGTAGATTTTCTTTTTCCTTATTTATGTTGAAAAAAGATACCTAAATTAATTACCCTAATTAAAATATCCTAAATTTTTGGCAAGAGTTTTGATCTCTATAAATAAAAACCTTAAACACAACCTCAACATAGTAAAAAACCGAAGCCATTAAAAAATAAATTTGTGCATCTTTTTCATCGTTCTCTATTTTTTGTGTTGATAGTATATATCTTCTCTCTTTTTTTTTTATTTGTCTTGCAGGAAGATACAGTTTCTTAACAATTTTTATTCAGATATAAAGAACCTACATGCACGATAACTCATAAGTTGAGATAATTTTCTTGTCATTATTTTGTTTCATGATAGTGTAAAGAAAAATTAAGGAACAAATTTATGTATTCTTCTTCATCTTTTTTTTTTTTTGTTTTTGTATTATATTGATTATATATCTCTTCTCTCCCTTTCTTTTTTCTCTGTTTGTGTTGCAGGAATATGCAATTTCTTAGCAATTTATTTCCAGGTGTTTTCACTTATATTTGCAACAAATTTTGTATTATTGGGATATTACTTTTTAATTTTACCGTTGATTAGATTCATGCTTTTTTTTTCTTTGTTAAATTCAATATCAATCCAAGCTAGTCAGTGTTTGTAACGATCGGCTTCTTGATGAAATATGTGAATTGTGTTTCTGTGGGATTTGACTGTTTTATCTCTCTCAATAGTTGAATTATGATATTTGTGGAGTGTGGAGGTGATTGGCATGGTTCCCGATGTATTTTGGTACCATTTATGCGATATTATTTTTTTGATAGCTTCATGAGCCTTATTTTGGACTTATGTGGATATCTTTTGATCCGTGTGATGGATGGATGAACGGACCATGCCATCAGCTCTGAAATATCAATTTTAGGCTAGGTAAATCTTTGGATCAGGTCCTGACGCACCCGAGCTCATTTTGACCTATTGGTCAAAAAGTTGGAAAAATTTAAAATATGGGTGTGGGATCCACATTTGGTCGAAATAACCTCGGATGAAAAATTTGACTTTATCAGCAGATCTAAAATATCGAGTTTAGGGTGGTAATTTTATGGCTTTTAAATCTCATTTCAATCCTCGATTTTGGAAAATTGTGATTTCGGGTTTCAGGGATCAACTATGTAAAAATGATATTTTTTTAAAAATCTGATATCACCACTGATTCTGGAAAATCAGATTTAGTGTGGTTACATAATTCTTTTACATATATCATACTTCGAATGAATTGCAAACACCCCGTCGAAGTCCGGTCGGACTTAAAGATAGAAAATTTTGGTGCAATTGCAGTTTTTTTTGTTATAAAAACAGTTCTTCTCCTCTTTTTTTGCCTATTTTGCTTATTTTTCATCTCGCCTCTTGAAAGTTAAACTCTAAAATAGAGTGGGAGCTTAAAACTAAAACTTGTGGGAGCTTGAAAAGCTAGATTAACACTTATTTCTTAATTCTATTACGGATTTAAAGTATGAATTCACACTTTTCTTAGTAATTTCTTGATTAATTTCTCAACATCCCAAAAATCTTAGGCTTGATTTTAAACCCCAATTTCACTCTTTTTCACTTGAATAATATTTTTATCTAATAATTACTATTTTTTTTTTATCAATTTAACTTTTAAAACAACTCTGATTCTTGATTTTAACCCGGATTTCAAAAATTTTACCCGGTAAAGCTTAAAATGATTTTTTTCTATTTGAACCTCATTCTTGACTCGATTTGATTTGAATTTTTAGCTGTATATTCCTAAATTTATGGAGAACACGTTTTTGAAGTAAAGTTATAATTTTGCCCTTCTTTTTGGAAAATTCATTTTGGGGGTCCATTTTGACCCCAAACCAAAAGTAGTCAATATGGGTGTCGTTGGTTTTATTCTGATGCATTTATTCTATATTTGATATTTCAGAGGAGTTCGAAAGTGTTAGTGGAAAGTAAAGTCATAGGTTTGAAGTGCAGCGGACCGATTTCGACTTTTGAGGTAGGTTATGGCTTAACTCTTTTAGACTGGGTTGGATAGTAAATGATGATATAAAATTCATGTTAAGGGTAGGAACTAATCATGAAAAATAGATATATATGTGTTGTGCCCGTGTGGGGGGCTATATGTGATGTAATGTCGAAATTGAGATATTATGTGATATTAGCCATAGAAGGTGGAGGTCCCGAGGGGACCAAAACTGGAAACTCATATTTGCTGATATGAGGTTTGATCTTGGTGACCATGTGCATGATTTCACACTTTATTTTGGGGGATGTACTAGTCATCCCAGGGTATCTTCTCTGGTCGTGTGGTTACACGTACTAGGGCCCTTTCAGAAGGGGAAGCTGAACTCATATAGCTCGTGGGTGGTTAAGGATGACAAAAGCTATGAAACCTAGGTAATGATTTTAATGGCATGCTAAACACGGTTTCCTTTCCCAACATGGTTATATTTACGTATGGTTGTGTGCATGATGGATGATTTTACTTGGTTTTATATATGGCATTATTTTATCCTTATTCTGAGATCATGCTAGCGTTCACCTGCTAACTCATCTACTGGTGGATGTATACCCATGGTATGTAGGAACCGGTCGTTCTTCTCCTCCTACATAGTGATTGACTTGGGATAACTATTTGGATTGAAGTGGTAAGCTTTCATCTTTTTGAAAGGTTCCATTTCATGTCATGGATATTTTTAAACACTTTAATTTTATTTTGGACATTGGTTTTGGCTATGGTTGGGGGTATGTCCAAATCGAATTATATTACTCTTTTGGTTAGAGGTTTTGTGGTGCTTCTATGAGTTGAAATAGATGGGATCGGTACTGGTGTCGGCCTTGATATTATAATAAGCTGGGAGGTTGGCATCATCAGACATAATTTCTCATTGTTCCATCATATTTCATTTTGGTATTAAATCATATTATGTTTTGGAACTTATTTAGTTATGGCTTGGTTTATAGCCCTTGTGTTGGTAACTAGTTTGGCTTGGTATGTTTGGACAGTTGGTATGGGACATGGACTCGGTTAGGTCGGTCACGGTCGTGATCCCATCCTAAAGTATTGATAGGAACAATAACTCTATATTTTTATATATTAGGAATTCAGATAACTCAGGGCAGGTGGCTGTAGGTTGGGTTGGGTAACAGGGCATGTCTCCAGTCCTGGTCGGACTTGAGATACCCATTACGACAAGATTTGGGGGCCGGTTCGTGTCAAGTTAGTATCAGAGCTTAGGTTTATGGTCAATTAGGAGTCTACAAAGAAATATCTGGTAGAGTCTCTTTTAGGAGGATGTAGCGTGCCATACTCATAAGAGAGAGGCTACAAGGCATTTAGGAATAGTTCACTTTCCTGGTATTCTATTTTCAAGCTTGGAGTCTATGTTCTAGAATCCTTCTCTAATCCTTGGTTGTTCACTTTTCAGATCATGCCTAATAGATCTGGAACACAAAGAACTCTTCAGTCCCATCTGAGGACAATATTAATGGGGTACGTCCTACGTTGGGAGTTCATCTTCGATCTCATGATCCTGTCCCTGAGAGTTCTAGAGTTACTCTATTCTCTACTAGTCCTCCTCAAGATGAGGTGACTAATGCAGAATTTTATCAGTCTATTCATGCTATTTCTACATTAGTTGTTACTCGGGCCAAGAAAGATACTTTTGGTAGGTTATCTGCTGAGGCCACAAGGGTTGGTCAATTTATGAAATTGAATCCTCCTACTTTTACTGGTGTGATGGTGGAGGAGGATCCTCAAGCTTTCTTGGATGAAATAGAAAAGATATTTTGGGTGATGCAGGCTACTAATGTGGAAAGCATAAACTTTGTAGCTTATCAGCTCAAATATGTTGCATACCAGTGGTATGAGAAATGGGATAAGGTAAAGAGAGATATTGAGGGGATGTCTTTATAGGAGGCCTTTTCTAATGCCTTCTTGGATTGTTTCTTTCCTCAAGAGCTAAGGAAAGCAAAGATGGGGGAGTTTGTGAATCATAAGTAGGGGAGAATATCTGTCAAAGAATATGCCTTAAAGTTTCATCAGTTTTGAAGGTATGCTCCTGATTTAGTGGTTGATCTGAGGAGTAGAATGAGAAAGTTCACTTCTAGATTGAATTGAGATTTGGTCTTGGTGAGTAAAATTGCTTTGCTAATTAAAGATCTGGACATTTGTAGGTTGACTGTTCATATGCAGCAAGTGGAGGATAAAAAGAGGAGGCAGGCAGAGTTCGGAGATAGGAAAAGTAAGAGGAGCAGGTTTTTCAATCAAGAAGGTGCTCAGTCGCAAGGTGGTTGGGATAGAGGTAAATGGCAAAAAAAAAGTGTGGGAGTTCTAGTTCCTTCTCTACTGCTAGTGCTCCTTACCTAAAGCAGTCGGACGATAGACGTCAAGGTGGTGATAATTTTTGGGCAAAGGGTGCCCAATCTCAGGCAAGTGAAGTTCAGTCAGTTTCTTTATGCCCTTCTTATCGGTTCTTTGGTCGTCCTCATTGGGGTTGTTGAAATAAAAGAAAGGATAACTATTTTGGGTGTGGCCAGGAAGGCCATTGGCTCAGGGATTGTCCAGTCAATAAGGTTGCTATGAACGTAAATAACATTCCAGTGGCTTCATTTTCTACTCTTCCACCCGGTGGTACCGCATCTGCTTCTGTTACTACTCCTAAATCTAGTGTTGGTCAGAATAGGTTATATGTTTTGGCATCCCGATAGGAATCTGAGGCATTGCCTGAAGTCATTACTGGTACATTATAACTCTTCTCTCATGACATATACTGTTTGCTTGATCCAGGGTCTACACTTTCCTATGTGACCTTATATGTGGCTATGTGTATTACTTTTGATCCTAAAGTTGTTTCGGATCCTTTTTTTTTTCTACCCTAGTAGGTGACTCGGTTATTACTAAGAGAGTCTATAGGGGGTGTGGTAACTGTTAGTAGTAAGAAGACCTTGATGGATATGTTTGAATTGAATATGGTAGTTTTTGATGTTATTCTAGGTATAGATTTTTGCATTCTTGTTATGCAAATTCGTATTGTTGGACCCATAAGGTTGTCTTTAGGTTTTCTGGTGAACCAGTTATTGAGTAGAAGGGTTGTCTCTTGCTCCTAGGGAAGGTTTATTTCTTATCTTAGAGCTCGGAGGTTAATCTCTAAAGGTTGTCTTTATCAATTGGCCTAGGTTAAAGATTCCAACTCGAAAGGTCCTTCTTTTCATTTGATTTCAGTAGTGAGTGAGTTTCTTGAGGTCTTTCCAGATGATCTTCCCAGTATTTCTCCGAATAGGAAAATAGATTTTGGTATTGATTTGATTCTGAACACTCGTCCTATAACTATTCCTCTGTATAGAATGGCTTCGTCTGAGTTGGCGGAACTCAAAGAGCAACTTAAAGATCTTCTGGATAAGGGGTTTATTCATCCTAGCATGTCTCTGTGGGGTGCACTGGTGTTGTTCATGCGCAAGAAGGATGGTTCCCTTCGGATGTGCATTGACTATCAGTAGTTTAATAAGGTGACGGTTAATAACAAGTATCCTCTTCTAAGGATTGATGATTTGCTTGATCAATTGCAAGAAGTCAAGTTCTTTTCTAAGATAGAACTTCGGTCTGGGTATCATCAACTAAAGATTAGGGAGGAGGATATCCCTAAGACGACTTTTCATACTCGATATGGGCATTATGAGTTTTTGGTAATGTCATTTAGGTTGATTAATGCTATGATGTCATTT